>NW_023405052.1:0-67908 GCF_013141755.1 Anopheles stephensi | reverse complement strand
GTGTGTGTGTGTGTGTGTGTTAGCTCAAGCGAGGAAAAGGAAATGCACCACAAAGAAACAATTTAACCCTCCTGAGTAGAGTAGAGTTTTGGCCTGGCAGCCAGCTTGGTTGGTGTTGGTGTCCATTCGATAAGAGACAAAGAGACGAAAGGAAAAACACAACCCCTCGATGGTGAAGCAAAATTTGTCCAAAAGCTTGGTTTTTCATTTTCCTCATAAAAAAGCTTGTCCGGAGGGAGGTTTTTTGCCGGCAGGTCAGCGTTTGGAGAGCGTGGAGCCACATGGTGATATTGAAATATGGCCATGATGTGCCTAGCGCAGCATAAATGAATTGTTATGGCCGTAATAATAGTAATTATCATTATAATGTGTTTGTATGGCAGGCTGTGGCGGTGGCTGTCTGTGAGTGCGAGCTGAGTGTTGTGTGTGTGTTTTTTGGAGGCGCAGAGTAGACCTGCAAAAGAGAAGCGTCGTAGCGAAGTGGAGGATAATGAAATGTTTGTGAGATTTGAGGAAGTATCATTTTCCTTCCATCTTTTCCACTTCCCAAACGAAGCACGATTAAAGTGATTTAAAAATGGGAAAATATGACATTTAGTTTGAAGCGTCATTTCTCAACCGATGAGAATAATGGTTTGTTTGTTGAGAGAATAAAATGACTTCAAGAAAATGTGACATCATCCATCCTTCGTTAATGAACGAAGGTTTGCTTTAACAAAAAGCAGTTGGACATAAACGATACTGTCCACCAGCTTTATTAACCGCGCTGTACACTCATCAGTCCAGTGATCATAAAACCAATGATTGTCACACGAAATCGTAACCGCGGTGACCCTAAACCCAAAAGCTATATCGCCTGATCCACCCGATAACATCCGGGCACGTTCGGTGCGTGCATGCAGCTCCCGTTTCGGATCAGCATTACAGTTTCGTTCCGTTTTATGGTGCTTCTATCACTGCAATTAGCCACGGTGGTGATGATGAACCTCCGATCACTAACTGTATACATCGTGGTCGTCCTCGCGTTATCGTGACACGTCGCGATCTTTCTGGCCGATCTTATCGCCCGGGACACAACCCAATCCACACGTTGATTAGTGGTTGTAAAAGGGTTTAAGCTTAACCCGACCCGATTCTACCACGCGTCCCCAAAATTGTTGCGGAGTGAGAAAAAACGGTTCGTGTTCAAGAAATGCAATCGCCACGACGGTTATCGGTTACGGATGCTGATAGCCGCTCAGTGCATGATGTAATTTATATGGTTACGTGCAATTTTATTGACCATAAAACGAGCCTTCCATTTCAGTAGATTAACCGTTTATGGACGTACATTACACGTAGTCAGTGGCTTTGTTACCTGATTGATAACATTCTAGAGCTGCTCGGGTGGATTTAAACTACCCCAATCAGCGCCACATCGCAACCGGTGGGAGATTTTCAATTTTGATGCTACTTAAACCACCAATTATCACCGCCCGTAAGCGATCGGCGGAAGACAAATGTACTGCATCGTCAGTGGCAACCTTTATCGAAGCGCATCTGACAGCTGTCAATGTGGCGTTGAAGAGGCGGGCTGAGAAATATGGTCGCCCACGTGGTGTGTGATCGCTCGTCGGTTGCTACCGAAAACCGGTGTAGGATAGTGCACATAGAAAGAGACAGAGAAGGAGAGACAGCGCGAAAGAAGGCGATAATTATCATCCTTCAGATGACGTACAAACTTAATTTGAAATGACAAATACGATTGTGATCTCGCCCTAGCCCGGTGGGCTTCGGGAGGTTCAGTGAGTGTAACACCTTTGCTGGATTTGTTGTGCTGCTCACACACCGTGACACTTGCCCGGTTTACCGGTTGGCGAGCCTTGGGGGTCTGAATTGCATTTGGAGTGCAATATGCAATATTTATATTGAGGGAAATGGTCGAAGCTCGGGAACCAATTCGATTTATTGTCTTTTCAATTTATTCTCCTGTATTGAGTTTTACGTGATCTTTCAATTTCTATTCTGTAACTGGATCGACTCCAGGTTATTGATACCCTTGTAGAGTCGTTTTACAACCGCACATGGAGCATGCGGAAATCTGATAGAAAACACTCCCTTCTTTAACTTGTCTAAGGAGGCTCTTGAAGAATAACAAACCCTCCATGAGGATTCCGCAATCCACAAAAGCCATCGAACAAAATAGTTTCAATTGCAGGGTGCATTGTTCCGCACCCCATCTGATCCTTAGCCTCTCTGACATCGGTTCAGTTTCATGTTTCTACCTGACGATCAACACAGGAGGTTATCCCGATTCTTCTTACACTGAATGTGTCCCTTCTCCTCGTTTCGCACAAACAAACACGGCCGCACCCAAATTCGGTTGTTGCCTGTCTCTGCCAGGACGTCCTGCTGTTGCAATTGCACAGTTCTGCACAAGCCAATTGACAATTGACAGATATATGCGTCCTCCGTCGAATGCACCGATGCCCTGGGAGTGCTGCTACAATTGATGGTAGGCAGGAAATGAAGAATCATGGAAGATTACGATCGCCGAGAGAGATTAAAACCTCTGCAACCGATGTTGAAGAACTGTGCGGGGCGCTACTGCTGAAGAAGTCTTTCGATCAAACATTTAACCGGAACTGGAACTGCTTTACCGCCCAAACATTGCGAGCAGAAAAATCCAGATCATACCTTTCAGAGGGAAATTTGCACTTGCTACTGCACACAGGCAACAAATTAACCAATTTGACCAAATTCCGAGTTTGTGCAGGAACGTTGAAATTTGAGTCCCCGCCAAATTTCGGTCCCACATGAAATGCGTTTGTGTGCAGTAGCAGAGATGAAAGATGAGAGATCGGAGATTTGGCCCTGTAAGATCGTTATCCGTACGACCACAATCGACCGAATCTGGCTACGCAGAGGGACCCGCGGTCTCGAGGATCATCCTCGTGTTGCCTCGAGGCCGGACTTTTTACCCCGAGTGTAAACTCGATAATAAGCCCGCGACATTGCGCCAACGAAACCCCGGTCGGATGTAAAGATTTTCGTAATTAAAGAAATTTTAATGATTCAATTTATCTTCGAAAAATCATCAGTACCCATTTATCCCAGAGTTTGTCGGGGCCTTGGTGCACTTGCAGCTCGCCGGCACAGTGCCAGTGCCAGCCTGGCCAGTCGGGAGAAAGCCGGCCAAAGAACGCCCAAGAAGTGGTGCGCACCAGTAAAAAGGGATAGAGACAGAGCTCGGCTCATTTTCGTAATGAAGTTAGATGTAGCATGCAGAACGCCAATTAACGCTTTAATAACTTCGCTCGATTTCACCCAACAACGGCGACGACGGCGAATCCGACGACGAATGATGATGATGATCGGGCCCTGATCACACCGCAAGGGTACATACATACGCATTCGCAAGAATGCTGATTTGCATCAAGATTTATTTCATATGGTTTGGTTTGCGAAAGAAGGGCCCGCTGGGGCGATCCCTTGCAACGCCGCGGGACTAATTATGGCCCGGATGCTCGCCCGATGGATGGGACCTGGCAGGCGAAAGAATCGACTCGATTGAGAAGGACAGATTTCCCAGAAAACTACCACCGTACCGGGTCGATATCATAGTCGTAGGCATCTCGTTTACGCGGCATTTAGTATGCGTATCTTCTGTAAACGGGGCTCCCTTCACTTGCTTGCGGAGTAGGTGATTTTGGCTCAGGCCTCTGTGTGCGTGTGGCGCGTGCTAGCTAGCACGCGTTGCTCTGGGTAGAACCCCGGGAAGCATCATGCCCGTGCGTAAATCGACCGGAACGCGCCCCGCTCGGAGATTGTGAACAAATGGGCCAAACGCGTGCGTGTGTGTGTGCACTATTGGGTCTGAGGTCTACTTTGGTGGTCTCGGGAAGTGTGCTCGGGACGATGATACGCAAAGATAGACAGGGGCATTGCTTTATGGAATCTGCTCAAATTAACGACGATTCGGGTGTTTGTACTCAGGTCCACTATTCACGTTAACAAGATCTGTTATTTGAAGTTTTGTAGTGCACCAAAAGGGGTATATCAGTAAGAGACAAGGCTTGGGAATTTTGATTACATCCACTAATGATGATTTTTGTACCTTTGTTGTTCACGCTTTCACCTGCAGGTTAACCGACCATTGACGATGAAAAAGGAAGGCATTCAGACGCGAAATCGAAAGCTGTCGTCCAAATCGAAAAAGAAGAAAGGAATTCCGGGCTCGTGTCTTCCACTCGGCGGCCATCTTGGAGACCTGATGAAGCCACTGGACCATAAACCCTCCTTCCCGGGAGGTTTCCCCGGTTCGATGGGTAAGTTCAAGATACTATTAATAATATAGAAAGAGCTATAAGTTATCTAAAGAGTGACAACAAAGTACTAACGCTAATATGGGACATTCTATTACTCTTGTTCGCCAAACAGGACAACACGGCCATTTATCTGGAGGACTGCATCCAGCGCACACGCACATGCACGGAGGCTGGTACACGACCGGTATGGGAGCGCTCGGAACATCCGGTGGACTGCAGAACGGCTTCGGTGGTGCGGGCTCGTTAGGTGGAGGAGTCGTCCCCCATTCACAGTCGTACCATCTAGGACTTAATTCAATGGTGAGTATTGTATCTTCACTTAAAGAGCCTGCCTCACATTTGATTCTTTATAGAAATTGAATTTGATTTGTTTACTTCCATTTTAATAAACTAACTTTAATGTCTCCTTCCAAACTACTTTCCTCTCACCAACAGAGCTGGCGTTCGGAGTACACGTGATGGAGCACCGGGAACTTCAATACCAATCTGTTTGAGTTTAGCACCTCGCCGAAACTTCAGCAGCAACACCAGCAACAACAGCACCAGACATCCCTCCAGCACCAACAGCAGCAGCAGCAGCAGCAGCAGCAACAGCAGCAACAGCAACAACAGCAGCTACTACTGCACCAAACCCAGCATTCCACCCATCAGCTGCAACAGTCGCCATCGTCCAGCTCGTCCCTGTCGTCGATAGCGAATGCTGCCTCCTCGCTGCTGGAACAGCACCATCTCGGGTCGCTGCATCAGCTGCACGACCATCACCACGAATCGGCAGCCAGCCAGCTGCATCTTCATCCACATCAACTGCATTTAGCGACCGCAAGTCAAGTACAAATCTAACTTCCCCAACAACAACAACAACAACAACAGCAACAAAAACTCTCTTTCACCCCAAACCATTTCGTTCGATGTTCCGTTAAGAAGCTGCGTCGCAGATGCGTCTCTAGTCACACAGAAAATTCGTACAACTTTTTTCTATTTCTTCACAACCCACGATTATCACTACTACACATACAGAAAGAAAAAAAAATCAGTTCAAAGAGCCCCGTTAGTGTAGCCTCCAACCAGCTCCTGGACCAAGGAGTGCGCAACATCATCTTCATGAAAAGGGAATTTATTGGAGAGAGCGCGCGAAGGGACGATCGTCGTTTGGACGATCCAGCACCGGTATCAGTATTATAAAATGATTTTCATAGAGCAATCCAGTAGTCAGTGAAATGCATGGCAGGCTAAACGAAAACACACGGCGTGCAAAAGGTAAGTCGAGAAGTCGGCCAAGTCGAGATACGAGAAGCGGCAAGGGTATCCAAGCGTATGATGAGCGCAAGTTTAAAACGAATTTAATTCAACCCGCCTCGGCCGGCGCTGGAACACGCTGGTGAGAAGCAAATGCAGTGCTGCAGTTGACTTGGGGGGCTTGGTGGTAGTTCATGTTGTTTTGTTTTTGTAAATAAGATTGAAAATCTGATAAATTACCAATGTTCATCACCGGGGTGCAACACCAGATAAAGCAACACCACACTCTTGCGGTGGAGTTTTGTACAACAACACAGCCTGGGGGTGAAAACGTACCGCGCCGATAGAAACTAGAAACTTGCGCCCCCAAACGGACAGGCGTGACGGAAGAAATTTATCTTGAAGGCACAGCAACAACAACACAGGTGATGTACGTTACAATTGATTAGCGGTAAGCAGAATAGTGAATTCCAAAACTGTTAGAAAGCCAAGCGAATCTTAGCGCAGAGGACGCTGAGTATGACGCTGCGAGATACGATCGTCAGGTGGCTAAAACTTGGTTCAAGAGATCGTAAAATTGGTTTCGATTTGGACAGACAAATGCCCACCATAGAGACATGCGAAGGCGGGAGTGTGCTGGTGGAGAAAAGTGCAATTTTCTTAGTTTGAATTTACGTGGAAGCAATCAGCCAGGACGAGTTTGAATCCGTTTTTTATTGGATGATTATTTTTTAAAAAGCCAGCATCGAAAAGCTGGCCATTGACCACGGGAAATAGTTTGTTTCCTTTTCAGTTGCTGACCTCGTTTAAGGAGTAGTGTAATTTATTTATCTAACCGCCCCTGAACTTTATTTAGTAGTACACTTGTTTCAGCAATGTGAGTTATTGCACTAAACTGCAATCCCAAATTTTGCTCCCACTTTTCTTAGGGAACAGTTTTGCCCCGCGCAAGCAAGCCCGTTAGCATCTCGTTGATTGTGGATGGAAAAACCAAATTTTCATACAATTAGCACAAAGAAAATTGTGGGGGAGCGTAAATTGTGAGTGGGGGACGAAAAAACATAAAAAACAGCAGCAAAAAAACAGAACGAACTTTACGGAAGCAGATGCCATATAAATAAGTAGACTGTAAAATAGTTCAGCAAAAGGCAAAAAACATAAGCAAAACTTTGCGTAAGCGTGTAGGCGTCTTGATGTTGTGCAGCGAAAAGGGGGTGAAAACATTGAAGCAATGCTGTTGTACAGACACCTTATTACAATATGAATTCGATGTAGAGCAAGAAGCAGACAAAAAGAAGCGAAACGCATCTTCAGTAAAAAGGAAGAGAAAATGATGTGTTTGTTACACATATGCAAATGCAGGTGAAAAATGGGGAAAACAAACAAGCAAAAACATTAAAAGAAATCAGTCAAAGCGAGAAAGTGATCGCAAAAGTCACAAAAAAGGGAAGAACTAAAATCACACAAAGAGAAAGGCGTTTGCATGTAAAGCAAGCTTGTCACGGCAAAAAACAGCTGACAAGCTAGCAAACAAACAAACGAACAACAACAAAAAACATTTTTAGCGCAAATTATTGTACATAGTAAAATAAGATAAGACAAACGATACGCGTGAAAAACAGCGGGCGACAGGAGCGATTATAATGAGCACACACAATACAAAACCAACAAAACAACAGGAATTAGCGCACCGGAACACACGTGAGAAGTTAACATGTGTGTGTGTATGAGTGTGTGGCAAAACAGAAAACACTCAGATGCTCAACATTAGCAGTCCAGACAGGTTAAAAAAAACAAACGTTGGTTGATAAACGCACATAGGTAACGTTCATTACACGATTCGTCTCTTTTTTGTGGATGTGTTGACTTATACTATACAATAGTATTACTGTGTACTTTCTTTGTGGTAAGCGGGCAGGAGCACCGATGGCGAAGAAAAGAAAGAAGAAGAAATCATTTTCCTATCCATCCTTCCCCCCCCCCCCCACATTTTCCCAACCCCCCGTTCCCGATCACGTCCTGTAAGCTCTTCGACCTCGTACAAGCAAGCAAAAAACACACGGTCTCTATAAATATGCATATAGGCGTATATACATAATACATACATATAAATATAAATGTGTAAATTATATAGAATGTGAATGTGTGCGAGTGCGTAAAACAAAACAAAACAGAACAAAAGAGAAGCTGGCACCGAACACTATAGCTCTAAGATCGATCGACCGAACCGCAGTAGAGTGCGTGTGCGTGTGTGCCGAAAACAGTAGATAAAGATGACCGTTTGTTGGCTGGCAAAACGCGCCCGCACACACACACACACAGAACAAAGTATTGTAATTAATATCAACTGTGGATGGAAGAATGTAAAATCACGGAAAACAAAATATTAATAAAAAAAAATACAAATGTACAAAAAATATTAAACTTCACGGCTTATTGGTTATTTCTATTGGCTTGGGCGTAGGGATTTCTGCAGACTTCATTAGACTTGAGGGTGGTTGGACTTCTTTCTCTATTTCTTCGTTGGTCAGTTCTGGCGAACAAGTCTATTAGACATGACCAGCTCGCCAATCTGCAGCTGCCAAAAGGTAGAAACAATCCTTTCCTAGAAAACTCCTGAACATTCATTCTGGTACACTGCCCTTGACTACATCCGAACTCCTACAGGTTTGACTCTACCGGAACCAGACAATGAGCTCGCTATCTACAGTATGAATTTTAGGATAAAAATTCTACTTCTTTCTTGGTCCATCGACCTCTTTGGTCATGCCGGCTATTTTTGGCTTACCAGACTCATTGTTACCGCATAGATGGATAGTCTGTCCTCACTATGGGCGAACGGCCCAGATGAGAATTGAATCCCGGTCCTGCCGTGTGAAAACCAACGCCGCTGTCGCATCTGCCACCGGGGCGGCCGTTTAGGATGAATAAATATATATTTTAAACCTATCCTCTATACTCAGTTTGGACGCCTCTTCTGTCCGTGTGGACGGCCTAAAACGACTTTACGGGCTGGGTAGTCCGGTGTAATTCTTATGTCATACCTTGCCCACCGGAGCCTGGCGAGGCTAATTCGCTGCACGATGATCATCGTACAGTTCGAAGAGATCACCAATGTGGCGGCTCCTCCATTGAACTTCGATATACTTGGAGTCAAAAAACGTTCTGAACATCTGCCTCTCAATCGCGGCTAAGAAGGTATCATCAGTTTCGTGTGAGTTCTGTTGTCTCAGAGGCGTTTGAGAGTACTGAGTATGAATGTTCTATACAGTCCGGTCGCGAAAGGTATTTTGACTGGATATTTTTGTAGACGTGAGAAAATGATTTGTGGGCACGTCTTTCAGACAAGACCAGGTCACCAATCTACTACCAGAAAACTTTGTTCTAAAACTGCATCCAATCTCCTACAGATTTGACTCCACTTGATCTAAACATTGAGTTCGTTGAGCTCTTAATTTTCTATGCATCGTAGAACTAACAAATACAATATTTAAAAACACTTCTTCACACATCTCAGAATCTCCAGCGGACGGTTAGCAAGGAACATAAGAATCGTCTTGATACCTATTTCCGTATTCTGATGAAAGATCCCGATACGCTTCCCTAATGGTACGCATGTGCAGCTATTCCCTTTAAACCACCTTATCCAGCTGCATCGTGCTCGTACTCGTGGTGATCGTTTTTAACGCCGGGCGGAAGCATAAATTCCCTGAGTCACGGGCTAGCAGATCCTAAGTTATGTCATTGTGGTGTAATATTTTGGCGTCGATCGTTTAGCAAATTCAACAAGCACATTTATCCACCGTCTTCTTATATCGGCATGAGATTGCACACGATTTGATCGTTTTGCCCATCGGTCCGTAGACACTTGCGCAAAGGATGGCAACACATTTACACAACGTCGACGATGTATCATAATTTGGCAGGTGTGCCGAACTTCCCTCTCGAGGGAATTCCCGCTGCGTGTGATCAGGCCGGAAGAGTCGAACAGTTCGAAAAGGAATAGCACAAAAAAAAACCCCGGGAAGAACGTCCGTAGGTTTTTGGCTCGCGATCGGCTGAACCCAAAGGCCAGCTGATTGCGTGTTGCTCTGGCTCCGCAATCACACACACACACACACACACACACATAGGGTCTTCTTTCCACCGAGAATGCACTGCGATTCGTCATAATTAGGCAGGCTGGACTCTCGTTTTGGGGCACGAGTCTGACTGATTCGGTGCGCACCTTTCGCACTGGACAAGTGGTTTGCGTTTTTGTGTTTTTTCTCTAGATCCTGCTAACAAGGGCGACACGTAACGGCCTCATTTCAATCGCTAGCAGGGTCTTGTCTGGGTCCTCGAAATCGGCCCGGTGTTAGGTACTCGGTAAAAAAAGCGCGCGCGCACGTGCCGACAGGCGCTAGGACGACGGTTGCTGCCCAAGAAGATCGGTTCGTACCCTTAAGAAAGGGCAACAAAGATTATTGGCCCCATTGGCATAAGCGTTTGGCGTTCTTTGGTGTCGTTTAATCCGACCTCATTTTTCATTTATTTTCCCGTTTTGAATTTATCATAACTTTTGTGTTCCCTGCTCTATGGTCCCTTCCGTTCTTCGGTGTTTGTTATTATCCTGCCGATAGAAAAAAGAAGACCGGATCGAGGGAAATCTTTATATTGAGAAGAAGGAAGAAAAGCACCTGTCTAGCCGAGGGAAACAAGTGTGCGACCCAGTTTTTTTTAAAGAGGAATATAACAAAACTTTAATTACGTCGTGCAGCTTTTCATGTTCGGAAGGATGGTAGGAAGTAATGAACATGAAGAATTGGTATGTGTGTTAATTTACTGATTTGATTATTGTTTTAAATGTTTTTTAGCATCATTCTTTAAATGGATTTGATACTTATTAAATAATTCAAAAGATTTAGGAAAAAATTTTAGGTTCTAAATTATGTTTAAATAAAATTTATGAAAAATAGAAAGACTGTTGTCTAAAGGCAGATTTAACTAGTTCGAATAAACGAAATAAACGTTATTAAATTAAAAATTACTTTCCGTCCTTTTTTGTCTCCAAATTATGGTATTATTTTCGCAATATTTCTTACTAATCCCTGTCTGATGAATGGATTACCTTTCTAATTTTGGACCAATTGTTACTTTTATATCCAAGGAAAAGAAAAACGAAAGGGTAATATTCGCTAATCAAGCATGAAATGAACTTTTGGCCAGTGAAAGTAAACCGTTTGTATAAAGTTAAGCGCATCAAATTGCCAACCGACGCTGACCCTTGTCCAGTGGAATTGATTTTCCCTTTTTCGTATCGGTGATTTTAATTTTATGACAGGATTAAGCCGAAAAAAAGGGGTTTGCTACGAGCAATTTGGCAAGCAACGGGAAGAAGGAAAAAGTCTGTGTGTATTTGCTTCGAAACAGTATTGATATCAATTCAGTAGTTCAATCAACTCTATGGGTATAGTTAGAAAATTTGAGTTATAATTTGTAGATCATAATAAAATAACACCAAAAATTAGCAAGCCTTTCAAATGTATTCCTCCTTTAAAAAATCCTTTTACAATGGGTATAGGCAAATATAAAATTTGAATAGAATATTTATACACAACTGCAGGCATTATTAAATAGCTGTTAATCGATGTATAAATCTAAACAGAACTTTGAACCGAAGGAAGAACATCTATCACATTAGGATAGGAATCACAGATCAGTACACAATCGCCGTATTTCATCACGCTTTACAAAAATGTTTCAATTCCACACGAAAACAGCATCAACTTCATCATCATTTACATCAAAAACGAAATCATTCCGAAGCCTGATACAATCTGATTGCCGATTGCAGAATGAATGTGCAACCCAAAACCCAGAATTCTTCTTCAAAATGTTCGTGTTGTGTATGTGTGTCTCTGTGTGTGTACTATTCCATCAAACGATGAAAGGCTATCATCTCCAGAGCTTCATCAAGCTGCCTCTCATCATTAGAATCACCAGCGCACCTTAACAGTGTAACGCTTTGATACGATCGTTCATCTTGATGCATGACTAAACTTGAAAGAGACACACGCTAAGCTAACTTTCTAGCCCACCAGCTCAAAGATTCTGGAACCCTCACTCCTCTGCCCCCGGGTGCAAGTGTTAACTGAATCCAGACCGTATCCTTATCGCAAACGAAGTCAAACGCAGGCTAACCATAACCCGGCTCTTCCACATCACTTAACATCAGACACAGCGTGGCCCGCATCAAATTTTCACCCAAACATCATCAGTCCAGCACTGCCATCGTGTCCTACGACACACACACACTGGAAACAAATGCCCCTCGGATCGCCTAAATCACCATCCACCGGTTTGCGCTCGGTCGAGATATGTATGATTGAAAAAATATAATAAAAAAACAATTTTCCACATGAGGGATAAGTTAAAAATCGGATTTTCCAACCGGATGAGTTTCGGTGCGAGCAGGATAACGAAAACAAATTGTCCTCGCAGGGCGTCCCGTTCATCATCAGTGGCCCTACTGTTTGCTGTTGCATGGTGGTGGCTCAGTTCCTGTGAAAGAAAGTGAAACATTGGGCCACCAATCCTGCAGATTCGAGATTCCGTAGCCAACCCTCAAACAACCGGGGCCCCGATTGACAAAGCAATGATAGTCTGTTTATCTTGTTAGTGTCCCGTACTGATGTGCTTCCGTCGTTGGGTCGCTCTGTGGACAAGGGGAGGTTAGAAACTTTGAACGGTGATACCTTGACGAATGGTTTTGCTAGCACCAAACGATTATGGTGATGATGATGATGATGCGCGAGGGCAGCGATCTGGGTGGTATGATACGAGGGCACACAAGCGCAACGAAGCGTTGCTGTCACTTGAGGTAATAAGTACCTCTGTGTCATGGTAACTTCGGTGCGATGGCGTAGTGCAAACACGAAAACTATAGAGTGTGATTTGAGGCTATAGTTTTATCAAGGTTCTTATAGGAATTGTTCTTGTACTTCACTTCAGAAGAGTAACTGATAGAAATAATAATATTCCGAAATTTTAAGCCAGGTCTATAAAGTCTTACAAATTGAGTTCGCGGGTCCTCATCCTCGAATTTATCGGATAATTAATTTCAGAATTCAGAAAATCTAACTTTTAGGGTATTGAATCTCGTCAAGACCATCATTTCGTACGCTAGATTAAGCTTAGGGAGCCAGTAACGACAAGCTCTAGACCTCTTGAGGTTGCAGAGCCAAGTTAGAAGCAGTCATCTTTCACTACATTTTTACAATTTTTGAAACTGAAATCTCCCTGGATGTCGAACTATCGAGAACTTTTGTCCTTACCCGGGATATTAATTCCGGATCTTAGAAAATCAGACTGTAAGGCAATTTTAGAGGCAATCTGTCACTGGTTGCAGCGGTCGAGGACGGAGCATCGAATCTCGTCCGTTGCTCTCCCGTAAGCTACGAATAAACTAAAATAATTTAGCTTAAAGAATCCTGAAACCAAAGCCTCAAGACTTATTCTCTTTCTCTCTCTCTCACCTTTCTCATGCTTTATTGCTAATAATTGAACTCTTTCTGAAGATAATTTTTTCCCCAGCAGGTTCAACTATATTACCCACGTTCCCAATACTGCTGATGAGGCAGTATTCCCGTTCTCCGATAGATTTTAATCGGTTCTCATTAAGCACTATCATATTCCTGCGCAGCTGGAAAATGCTTTCAACCTGCACTGCCAGCTTACCCAAAACCTTTGCGAGCGCTTTTCCTTCCGTAACGCAAATAGACGTAGTA
Source organism: Anopheles stephensi (assembly GCF_013141755.1). NCBI lineage: Eukaryota > Metazoa > Arthropoda > Insecta > Diptera > Culicidae > Anopheles > Anopheles stephensi. The sequence goes on along the minus strand of NW_023405052.1, from coordinate 54,596 downwards.
GAGACGAAAACATACCGGTGACGAAAAAACAAAAACAAAAACCAACTTTACACGTTTGCAGTAAGTTCTCAAGTAAGCAGCAGCACCGGCAGTGAAACCACCTCCGCGTCAAGCAGAAGGAAAAAGAAAAACACAAACCAAGTGCTTTTTCCAAGCATAATTTACGACAGTGTGTCGAGGCCACGGTGAAAATTAATTCGATGTGCATCGCGCTCGTTGATTATCGGGCCTCAATCTTTCCCTTTTAGTGTGGTTTAGATTATGTAGGAGACTGCACACTGTGCGTTTTGTGCCGTTTGTTGGATGCAAATTTCGCACCCCGTTTGCACGTTTTGCGAGCCTTCCCGTGGTCTCCAGCCTTCCCATGCCAAAAGCTGCTGCCGTAAGTGACTTGGGCTTTTTTTTTTTATTCGCAACCACCCTGACTAAACCTTGGCACATTCGCACAAAAGCACTGTCCGAGGGACAAACGATGTGAACCGTTTGGGTTCTGTCTGTTTTTTTTTTTTTGTGTGTGTGTGCGAGTATACATGTACGACTTCCCACTGTCCCTTCGGGTTGTTACATGACCCCCATTCCGAACGCAACGTAATGCACTAAACGAAAATTAAAGTCTATGGTAATTAGTGAAATAGAACGAGAAGATGCCACAGCCGAGGTGGAAAGAAGCATCGAGCGGAAGGACACGAAAGAAACCACTCGAAAACAGCAACGTCAGCAGCAGCATTGGGCAAGGAGGAAAACTGGGAAAATGCCAGCAAACGGTACCGACGCGTTTCCTACACCTAGAATAGCGCTGGGTTCCAGCAGAGCGGAAAGATTAGAGCGCGATAAGATTTTGGTGTAGTACTATACGCCGCACCACAGTTCCTCGCACTGCTCCGTTGCGTAAGTGCAGGAACAAAGAGGGAGAAAGAGAGAGAGGGCGAGTTTGTGGAGGAAAATGCGAATGAAAAAGCAAGCCAAAAAAAATCCCAAACGAACCGAAAGAAGTGCAATGGCAGTAAAAATACTTAAGCATGGCGCTGTCCCCATCTTGGACAAACTTTAACTATTCGCTGGCTTGCCTGCCCCGGCTAGGGTCTCCGGAAAGGTACCCTTCTTGCGATACGCGCGCCGCACACACCCATCGGTCTCTTTCTACCCCTCGGGATGGTTCGGAATGGTTGCGTTTTGCATACGCGTTCCGACGCAGGGGCGCGTGTGGCTTGTGAATCGGTTTTATGTTTCTTTATGTTATGGGGCTGGGCAACTTCTGCGCAACTTCGCTGGTGCTGAGCGCCATCCGATCGTCGGCTCGCATAAAGTATGTGTATGTGCATGCTTGGGGCTCCGCGTCCGTGCATAATCGGACGGAGAAGACATGTGCGGTTTAACACATTCAAATTAGAAAACAAAACAAAACAAACGCGTCGGCAGTTGAAGGAGGTACAAAACAAAAAGCGTTTCCACTCGCCACATATGTAGCACCCTCGAGTGGCCCAGACCCGCTTTGCCACGAACGACCCCCAGTCCGAGCAAACGTGACGCCTTACGTGAATGCTCCCTCCTTACAGCGGCTACATATGTAGCTGCATACGTTATAAAAATTTGTTCGTACATAAATTAAAATTATGCTCATTTGCAACGAAGCTCTAGGACGATACCCAAACCCCCGGCTGCAGTCACCGACCGAAATAACACCAAATGGGCGAAGAGCGAAAAGGAAAACGAGTACAGAAAAAAACGGATTGCGAATTTGCGAACATTTTGCAACTGGAATCTGCTGCCATTTTGCATTCGCCTGCACCCCTCTTTGCAAGACGGAAGTGGGCTTTGTTGAGAAGCCCCACGAGGAGCGCAAACAAAAAACTCCGCGTCAAGCGACGAACCCTAACGAAGCCAGAAACTGCCGTGTTCGTCAGCTGCCCGGCTTAGTTTATGTGCGCACCGTGGTCGTCGTCGTTGTCGCCGCTGGTATTAACCGTTGCGGATGGATTAACTAGAGCCGCCCGGGCACTTCCCGTACCCTCTTGTGTCACCAGCCACGGTGAAACGGACCGGAAGATTTTCTCTAACCTCAACTAACCCACCTACGGAGTTTCTGAGTGATTTTAACGTATTCGGGAAAAGTTCTCAGCTCAGCTAGCAGCTCTATTAGTCTAGAAGGGGGAAAGATGCTAGAAACGTGTGCCATGAAGAAACCACACCAACATCAACACAAAACAGGCGCCCGAGACGGGCGGGCACACAAAAATTCCAATTTATGACGATAATGCTGCTTTATTTACCAATTATTTATTTAAAATTAATTTTAATGAAGTCATAAAATTTACACTCCATGCATTAAGTGAGACAAAGCGAGGTGGACCGCCGGAAGAAGACTAACGTCTTCGTTCAATTCTTTTATGCTTTCCACCCGTTCTAGAATGCATCTTTGCTGGGGCGATGCGGCGATCATATCGCGACCGAACGGTTGGACGTTTCTCATAAAGAAAAGGGTAATGCGGGCGACAAAATGCAGGTGTGGAAGTGGGGAAAGGAAATTGTCAAAAAACCCCGCTTCACCTTCAATTCCCCCCCCCCCTCCCTTTTTTTTTGGGCAAGCGTTCGAAGAAAATGCAACGACGAGGACAACGGCACCGGAAATTGTACATCGAACGGAATGTAGACAGGAATGTGTGTACAAAAACACAGCCATAACAGATGCGGTGATGCATTTCGAATGGAACAAGAAAAAAAAACCATCACGTCGTGCTTATCTGACCATCGCTATCCTTAATATGTGTGTGCGTACGAGGGCGTGTTTGTACGATGTCCGCCAGTGGGCCGACACTTTCATTTTGCGAGGTATGGTAATTGAGCAGCATATTTAACGAGAAACAAATGATTTTAGGACACTTTTTTGGATAAAGGAGGAAGTGTTTTTGATGGACGAGTAGAGTAAATCTTTTGGAAAATAATATCAATTTAAAAAAAATCATTTAATGTTAAAGGTGAATCAAAATGCAGAGGTGAGAGACACATAAAGCTTCAGTACAATCCCTTCAAAGGCCTTGTCTCAGGCTTTGAAAACATGTACAGTGGCGGACGGATCAATTGGGCCGCGAATAGGAATATTCGGTTTTACAACTACTGATTGTGCAGCTTTTGATTGTACCCTTAGTAAAATAGTCTGCCCTACGGTCTGGATGGGATTTGAACCTTGAACACAAGACCGCTCTAAGCTGAAGATTAACGGTCTTAATTTTTTTCTCAAATATTTCGGTAATATTTTATCGGAATTCCCAGAGCGTATCAAAGTTTATATCTTGATAGAAGTAATGATATCTCTACTTTCCTAAGATTTTAAAATAATTTTTAAACAGTTGATTAAACGAATTTCTTCGCCGTAACCCTACTTTGATAATAAAGAACTTGCGATACGGCCAAAGGTTCCTTGGTGGCTTCCAACCCGTCCTACCACAGCCTGAGGTAACTTTTCCTCTCACAATACATGTCGTGATGGACGTAGCTAAGACTATGAAGAATATTTATAGTCGTAGTACTCACATTATCTCTACAATATTTGGACTCTGTCCTAAATAGAAGGATTCTTACTAGCGATATTTGAGATGATCAGAGGCTCAGAAGGGTTGAGATGTGTGGAAGGACAATGGATGAGTCACTACTATGAAGAGCTCTACGAGCTGAACGATGATCTCCCTGTTCTGCAGTGAAGCAGTCAGACTCGCATGATATCACCATGTCATAATAATGATACCGAACCACCCAGCTCATATAGTCTTTTAGGGTTGTCAACATAGACAGAGAAGACGCGATGATCCGTGATGATTCTTGAGTTGAAAACGAGAAATGGAGCTTCCAGTTTTGATCAGGCATTTTATCCGAGCACTACGTCAACGTCAAGGCCATCTCTCAAGAATAAAAATAGGATCAAAGTCCGTTTATAGCACATTGTGTTTATAGAAGGTGAAAAACAAGCAGCAAATGCTTAATGTTGTTTTTTAATCTAGACTATTACATTGATTTTTATTCGAGTATGCAAGTACAATCTAAAGTCAATCCATAGTAACATGGTTGGCGCGATCCAACGAAAGCTAACTTGTTTGTAGAATATGGTTACTCCCTTGGTGAAATGGAGACACTCGTCTATCATCTAAAGCTAGGGGACTTTTATTAGGTCTCCAACGATTGGCAGTTCAACAAAATGTCCCTGTGACTTTTCGTAGCTGTCCATTTCGAGAATACTTCTAATATACTAAGCTCTCTAAAATTTTCAGATCCAACCAGAACCCTCAGAACGCGACAATTACTATATGTTTTGCATTATCGGACTTATTTTGAACTGAATGCGTTTGTGACACTTAAATAATTTTAAGAAATTCGTATAGACGACTGTCCCATGAAAAATTTTACATAAATAAATTATTCTACAGTAAAATAGAACAAAAACTCAATCAACACAGTGTGCTGAAAGCCATCAGCTTAAGCGCACACGAGCAATAACGATCATAAAATTATTACTATCGAACAATGCATCGCTCACAGCCGTTAACAGGGGCGAAAACAATAGCAATCGAAAATTATTCAACCGAAGCCACAGAAGATACAATTCAATCAGTCCCCATTTTCAACATGCTGTTAGCGTGTGTGGCAAAAAGTGATAAATGAATTAACAGACCACAACTGCACTTCCAGTACAAAACGCTCACCACAAACACTCACCCAACAGTGGAGTTTGGCGTGAGAAGCTCGTTCAGCTAGGTCCGAAATAAAAAAAAAACCACGTCCACTCATTTGCCATCGGCGAGAAGATTTAATGAAGTACTTAAAGAAACTTAACCGCCCATTACGACATCATTCTTAAAGGGGGATGATGCCGTCCATGTTTTCCTTAAAACTAAGGCTCTCCTCCATTCTTAAAACCCGCACAAAAGAACGGCAGCAATCGGTGCAGGTTAAAATCTCATAAAAATAGCACATTCGGGCCCACGGTTCGGCCCAGAGTTCGGCCCAATATCTGCCGCCACTAAGGCTGAGTTAATGCAGCAAACTAATCGTGAATATGAATTCATACACAAAACACCAACCAGACGCCCAAATCGGTGCTTACGAGCGGGAAGAATGGAAATAGAAATATCAGTTCCAGTACATTTTCCTTCCGGTAAGTGCTATAAAAATGTGATGGATTGACATCGTAAAACTTACCGTAACTTGTTGAAACAAACGAGAAAACCCCCGGTCCCGGCCCCGGCTACTGCTCCAAGCGGCGAGTTTCTTCCATTTATATATATCGGTGACTTTTATCACTTCACCGAAATGAATAATTAATTAGTGTGGTGTGCGGCGGCTGGTCGAGCTGGCCGCTGGTACGGCGAGCCGCCCAACATCTTAAAACTCACGTTGCACTGCTCCTCGGCAGCAAAGGTGAAACCCCCGAACAGGGAGATGAGCTTGAAAAATGTAGTTGATAAGTAATATTTATTGCTCCATAAAGATTTGCTAGCAATAACTGCGTGCTTCACGCTCCCTGGCATGTGGCCATGCAAAGCCAAGCAGCTCGACGGGAGAGCTCCAGTTTTAGCATCCAGCTCTTACGGAACGATATTATCAGCGATGGCTCTGCCTAGGAAATGGTGCGACGAACGGCCGTCTCGAGTGTGCCACGTTTCTGGATAGTGCGGGCCCGATAAACTAACGTGTCGAATGTCGTGTTGTGGTGATAATATTCTCACACGCCTCCGTTGCGGGCGGCGATCTCGATCCACACGGCTTCGATTATATTGCAACTAAGAATCAATCGAGAACGGGCAGTGCTGTGAGCGTGGCTTCTACCTTGGAAACCCCCACGAGCGTGCCACGTTTGTTCGATTTATGATTGTCGCTATGGCATAATACATTTTAATGTAGCATAATTTAATACTGCATGAAAATAATAAGCAATCAGCCAACGAACGGGCCACCATGTTACACAAATAAAGCTTCGCGCGTCCAAGTTATCGCGACCGGCCGATGCGTTTGCGATCCATCACTCTTGCATCGTTCCATTGTTAGCGCACGGCGGCGCGTCCTTATTTAGCGTGTGCGTTCGGGTGTTGCAGTCATGTTATTTTATGATTTTAGCATATCTGCTCATCAGCACACCATCGTCACTAAACGGCCCGGCAGCCAGCCACTCATGTCATGTCACTGTGGACATTATGGAGAAAAAAAAACAGTCAGACAAACACGTGAAGCCCTTTCATTTAGTTCACCGTGCTGCTTGCCTTTGTAACATAAACTGCTTCGATTGTGTTGGCTTTTGCTGGGAGCTTCTTCTTCTATTAAAGAGAGCCATTTTGAAATTCTTTTCTTTGGGGTCTCGTAAAACTCCTTCCGGACATAAGTTGTGAAAGGTCTTCAGAAGATAAAAAGAATTGGTGGACGAATTCAGCAGAAAATATTCTGAAGACTGAGAATCATACATCTAGGAACTCTTAGACGACCCCATGTGTCATGTCTAGTGGTCTAGTGGCCGAGGCGATAGAGTGGCGGAGATCAAATCCCGCCTAGACCGCTTCCCCGTACGCAGGACTTACTATCCAGCAACGAATAAAAACAAGCCACCGAAGGCAATGGTGACCGGTCAAGACCTCTCGAGGTTGTAGAAGCCAATTAAGAAGACTCCTAGGGTCATAATTTTTTGATAAATAATTGATAGGTCACTATTCATTTATTAACATCATGCTATCCATTGGGAAGGCTTATGTTAGATCGCACGCAGCTATTTTTTATTGCGGGAAACCGATTCCTTGATGCACATAGAACCACGAGCAAAAAATATTATCTTATACCATATTTTCATATTTCTAACCTAGGCTCCATTATTAAACCCTATTTTTTGCACATTTGGTGTCGTTGGCCTGATATCATGTCTATTGCAGCGATGCACTCACTCGTAATACCGTCAAAACCAACGTGCAGCTACCTGTACACCGACAGCAAATCCGAACCACCCGCGTGCCAGGTTTTCCAATAGTAAAGCAAACAGTGAAAAAAAACCCCCCACCAACACAACAACATGGTTGAATAGTCATTATTTTCACAAAAACATTATATTTACGATTATCAAAAGCAGTGCATCAGCTCGTTTTCGCACAAATTGCCAAACACAAAAGAATTGTTCGGCCGGAAGGTGAATATTCTGTTTCGATGTCGCAAGCCAAACCGACCGACCGCGACACGCGAATATGTCCAGAACCGAGCAGGCACTGGTAGCGAATACGCGCGAGTGCATTTTTTTGCATTATTACTGTTATTTTGTACCCCAACCCACACACACCTGCCGACCCGTGGCACCGGAACTTATCGCCTGAATCCTTCGTTAAATCCTTTTCACACCCATGGAGCGAACTTCATCGCTTGGCACTCGCTTTTGGCTCGGTGTGATATTCATAAACTTTGCGATTTGCGCACCGTTTTTGTCTATGGTGAAATTTTCATTGTCATCAACCGATTTTGTGCTGCAACCCGGCCTGACAACAAACCGAGCACCAGGGCCGCACAACGGGATGGTGCAATCGAGGCACCGAGGCACTTCGGCTGGTAAATCCCGACTGTGAGCTGATCGACGATTGCAGTACACAACACACGCACACACACACACCAGGCAATGGCAGGCAGGAGTGCAGTGTGGTCTATTGTTCTTTGGCGTGGTACCACTCGCTCGGTACCATCCTCATCGACGCCATTCATACAAGTGCCATCAAGTGCGCTAAGCTTATGTTGCACAGCAACTGCATAAGCTAATATCGTTCAACCGGCAGCAGCAGAACAGCAGAAGCGGCTTGGCAAACTCAAGCAAGCGTAGAAAATTCTGTAATTCAAGCCATTTTTTGTTTTGTTTTCACCAACAGCATGCACAATGCTGTTGATGCACTCTCGATGGTGCACGAATTTGTGGTAATGCAATTACTTTCCAATACCAAAAGAGGAAAATCAGCTTGCGAAGTTGGTTGGAACAATACAGCAAAGTTTCGATAGGCACACCGAAACGCTGGTGAAGCTTTTCCAATCATTGGAGAATTTTGATACCGAAACTGTTTGCTTATTAATTTTACAAACGAAGCGTTGTACAAACAAGGCATGGTAAATAATTTAATATTTTTATAGCTTATTGCTATACTTATGATAATTCACTACTGATAAAAAAGGTAATATTAAAAAAAACTTCTTCCTGCCATTTTTGACTTCCTTGACTTGATCTTTCTCGTAGCTGATTGATATCAGTTCTTCTTGTTGGCCTAACGACCTCTTAGGTCATGCTTGCCATTTCTGGCCTACAATACTTAATCATACAGCGTAGTAGGATAACCAGTCCTCGCAATGGGAGGACGGATGGGATTGATATCAGTTCCTGCCATGTTGGATCCTGATCAAAGGATCCCATCTCATGCTATAGTTTGTATACCATTATCACTAGTACGTTGTGATTCTGAAGTGTTGTTTTTAAAGTTGGCAAGCTCTTAAAACCCTTTACGAGACGAAGAAGCTATTTAAAAATGACGGGACGTCACTAGCGCCCTAAGATGAAATTCTAAGTCATAGTCTCTTGAAGAAAGATGCAATGAGTCGTTATATTTGCGGGTTGTGAAGATTCTAGACCAAGTAATTAATATATAATTCGGCAGAAAAGATACGAAGGATGACAAGAGCCATGGTTAACGGTTGGGAACGTGAACAAATTGAATGAATTAATAAGTGTATTACTTGTTATAGAAATGACATTACTCGACATCTTCTTGTTTATGGAGTTTTTGGCCTCCGATTCCTGGCTTCCTTGCCTTAGTTGATAGGATAGTCAGTCCTACGTACGGAAGAGATCATGCGGACAAGATTCTAAACTCATCCCTATCAAGTGAAGATTACTTGAGTCAGTAAAATTATCAATTATTAGAAACAAATGTGCCCAATTATTGAAGAGTATAAATCAATGTATCAATTAATTTTTTTTTTCTTTTATGCTCAGCATCTCTTTAAGTCTTACGACTAACAAAAGGATCATTTTGGGTATGAAATTACACATTCAACAGAATAATCCAACTTTGAGCCATGGACCCGAAAAAAAAAAAATCTTTTCAACCTACCATAAAGGATCAATGTATATCGAATAATCACCGTCATAGATCGCCGTCATAATGTTAGTACTTTGTTCCAAAAGAAAGCAACAACAACAGAAAAACATAACCACAATCAATGTCATGACAAGTGTTTTCGTGGAACCACACGCAGCACTTCTTTGCGGGCTTGCGGCTTCTTTTTTGTTGTTGTTCCCAATTCCCAATCGGTCACTCAGTTTTCTCGCGACTGACGCGTTCCTTTACCGTCGGTGCCATACCGACACTGAATTACGGTGCAATGATATAAGCGAATTCCGATCTTCCCATGGGTCCACACGCACAACTGTTCCCATCCTCCGATGGGTAGAAAACCCCAAACAACATCCTAGATACGACACTAAACAAAAAACCTCTAACAAAAGCACCCCATCCAATCGTAGCGCTTGGAAGAAAAGTTCTCCCCCTCGTGTAGCAGGCGGCATTCGCGTAGAGCCGGCCAGCAAGCAACACACAGGAGGGAGCCAGTGATCTATGCTGGCGATACAAAGGGTGCTTCGCACAGATATGATTCATTTGTGGCAAAGCAGCAGTACCAGCAAGCAACACCACCACCACCACCGCCAGTCCGATGAGATGAGATGAAACTGATCGATCTATTGATCGATCGATCGATCGGCCGGCCGTGCGATGAGCAATACATATGTTCCAGCGGTGCCTGCACATGTCCATTGCGCTCGAACAAATGGCGAAACTGATCGGGAGTGAAGCTGATTACGGTTACGAGATTTATAATTACCAAATCGAACGGTTTCGGTGAGTGAGGGTGGGAGATGCAGAGAGCAAAACTCGAATCGAATCGAAACTTCATCACGGAATGATGGCAGGTATCGAATCGAGGTTTAATCTTTATCAAACCACCGGTGAAGATTCACGCTGATTGGATGAAAGGAGAGTATACAAGTGAATATAAACATCAACCTACTCTGAATGCCTATTTGTGATGCCATATGGGATGGAACTATTCATAGGCGATCGCAGTCTCTCATTTAGTATTAGTCTTTGCCAATTTCTGTAAAGTAGATGTTTAGTTTAACATTTAATATCACTATAGAGAATTTAAATAAATCCTTCTGGATAGAATTATTAATTACTCACAAAAACCTTGTTCCAACGTCCTTAAGATCGAATAAGGGTTGCCTGAAGAGGAATTGAACAACTTATAAATGATTGTGAAGGGTGCTCGATAGGGCTAGAAAGCAAAATCCTCCAAACCATGAGCTAGAAATCAAAACTGAAACCCTCTTCGCACGCTCGCACGATGATCATGCGGATCGCCCGAGACCTATCCTTCCCCGGCAGCCCTGAACAACGAGCGGTACGTACGTGCAGGAAAACAATGATCATACCCGAAACCACTAAACGAACACACACCTTCCAGAGCGCATCGTCATCGTTAATCTATTAATCAGCAAACATAACACATTTACGATGGTAATAAATGAACAATCACGGGACTATATTGATATTTCATTTATCATAGCAAGGTATTAAAATGGGCTGGTTGCCATTCCCAGCGGAATGGCATCGTTCAACAAACTCTTCTGCCATGTTCTTCCAATTTATGTTTCCTTTTCTTCGTGGCCTCAACTCGTTGGCTCCTGACATCGGCTCTTGCGCATCAGATCGATCGGTCTATGGTGTAGGAGGGTTCTAGGCGCTCTCTCTCTCTCTCTCTCTCTCGCAAGAACCTCTAAACGTCCGAAAGAATGAGATCACATAAAATGGGGGAAACAACGTTAGGAATTAGGAAGTCATTCACACTTGATTAGCTTTATTGGATTGTTTTTGGATCCCATCGTTGCTGCCCGAGGCCAACTTTACTAATTAAACGATCGACAGGACTACAGGGATCCGTTAGAAACGATCTATCAAATCATTCGGATCGCTCACTATTCAGTGCCGGACAGTATGAAAGCTGTGTTTACAAAACAAATAAAATGCCTGGGGGATGTTAAGCATTTGTGATAGTGAATGTGAAGAATCGGTTGTGTTGGCCAATGAAGTTGAGGATTATAACCTATTTTAGTTGTTTTTATGCGATGGTCTTGTGTCCTTGCGACTAACTTAACCATCCTTGGTTTTTTGTACTGTCTCTTTTATTTCTCTAAAGTCTAAATGTTATCACAGTTGCGGTAATTCCTGATAATACCCATTTACCTCTGCTGCTGATGAGTAATTGTAACTACTTCAAGGTTTACATTATCTTCGCACTTCTATAGATAGACGAAATATTCGAACAGAGGTCGGCGTCTGAATACTTAACAGAATTCTGTGACCTATCAAGAGATTCGATATAAAAATTTAATCTAGGTATCAAAGCATTCGAAAAATTGATGAAAACATCCTAAACTAGATGGGCAATGCTATAAAAAATAGCTTTCTACGTCTGTGACGAAGTGATAATGATTAAGATCGTTTGGCAGTCTATGATGCGAAAGCCTCCCAACAGGAATCAGCTATGACCAATAACATTTTTAGACACATCCATCGCCCCGTGAGGCTTCTTATCCTTCTTACCGTTCCAGGTGCCTTCTATTTGGACCAGAATCCCTTCAACATAGACGAATGACTGTTCAGTGTATTGTTTTTTCTTAAGCTGACTAGCGAAAGCAGATAAACTGACGCCCCGTACGTTGGTGGTAAAATAAACTATCAGGCTTCTAGCAGGTTCCTAAGACTCCGACCTGTATATAAAGAAGAATTCAGATTAACATTTTTTTCTAACGAACCACATTTGAAATTAATCAATACTGAATTGGTGATCTCAATTGGAGCACCTTATCCAACTATTCCGTTGCAAAGATATAGTTATAACTTATGTAAACTGTAGTGCAAAAAATATTGGACTATACAAAGAGCGAGTACTTCTCGAGCATACTGCGTAGTAATGTAGAGTATTTTTCACTTCACGTCATATCGATGTCTATCGCAACACAGGCGCAAATAACGTTCTGGCACTATTATAATCAACACGCTTTTCCAACGGAAAACGATAAGGATCGTAATTCATCCTAACCGATCATCTAAGGCCGTCCGTCCAGCTGTCCAGCATGCTGCTACACGGTGAGCGTGCAGCATGAGGTTAGGGAAGGTGTTTTTTTTCCAACTCTTCAATTTTTTGCAGCTGATTGTGTTTGTATGATTGCTGATGAGCCTTCCGGTCTTCTCACCTGTACCTTGCAATAGCGAAAACCCCGAACGAACAACAACAAAAAAAAACCCCTAGAAACCAATTCCATACATGCATTCCTCCGGATGATCCAATCACCGTTTCATCCTCTGCCGGGTGGGTTGCAGGTGTTGGGAACGGGATGGGACGCGTCGGGTGGGGCGGAAACACGTTGGGTGTCGAAAGTGCCACACCATCGGCCACAACATCATCATCGCCAGCCAGCAACCGTTTAATTATCATGCAATCATGGGCCAGCGTTCGGAGCTTGCTGTGCATTATTGTAGGTCAGTTTTAATTAGTAGGTTGTTTGTCCCTTTCTTGCCACCTCCTCCACCGCCTTCACCACCGACCGGGCGCAAAGGGAAAATGGCCGCGAATTTGCAAACCCATCAAATGGCGGCTGTCCATAGGACGTTTGTGTGTGTGGTCACTGTTGCTTACAATCGGTGTTTGCCGGACGTAGCGCATGCAGCGCAAGGTATTGTCGGTACCGCGTCGTGGAGGCACGCAGATTATAATTGCATATCCGTTCGCGAAACAATCGCCACTCGCAGCAGCCCGCTGGTGTGTGGAAAATGATTTTCCTTCGCTGATTGTCATCAAGAACGGGCGGGCTCCCTCATTCGCTCCGGTGTGGAAAACTTTTACACAACGCCAACTCCGAGTGTGGTAGCGCGGAAAAGCGCGACGAGAGGCACAAAATGAAGTGGGAGTTTTCCATGGTACTTTTTTGCCGATGATGCGAATTTCACACGCCGGCCTTGACCAAATCACATACGCTGGCTGGCCTCCCCCCCCGGTGCCCGGTGATGATGGGCGACGTGTCGAACCTCATCATAAGCATTCGCTTCCGTGCGGAACCGACGGAAGCCGGAGAGGATGAGGGAGAAGAGAGACCAGAGCGCAGGGAGATTGCATGGTTGCAGTATATTAAACATTGTTTCGATGTCATGCACCCGGGCCAACCGCTGGTGACAGGCAAATTTATGCTCGGAAATTGAGTGCAGATTGTTCTGGGTCTTCCGCAGCGTTGGTGCGTCCTGCACAATAGACGACGCACTACGGGCAGCATTCGTATGAGACTTTTTGCTCAAAGCCCAAAGGTCAAGAAACAGTTGAACGATCCCAAGCAAAAAGGGTAGCAAACAGAAGGAAAATGAGAAATGTGTTTTGATACACATCAGTTTGAAGGAGGGTAAGTTCAACGGCTTCGGGAGCATTGTAGGTAACGGAAATTGAGTGTGTCAAATTGATATTGCACCGAATGTCAAATCACTGCCTATCGCGTATTAGCAGGACAGATTATAGGGTATTGCTCGTTATGGAGAAGCATCTGAATTAAAGTTAAAGCGCTTGAAGTTAGATAAACGAAATGTGAAAAATTGTGCCGTTGATCCGTTTGATTGAAAATTTGTTGTTTGATGCTATGATGTTGCTGGTAATATTTGAACACTCCATGCTGTAAGACGGCATAAAAAAATTGGAAGCATCCGGCCTTACTACAGCCTGCGGAATCTTCTGCATTCAAAATTCTTATCGCGAGGGACGTCTCTGCGACTGTATAATACATTTATAGTCCCAGTACTCAAAAACGCCTCTGAGACATGAACTCAGTCAAAAATTGACGATTCCCTCATAACCGCGTTCGAGAGGAAGATACTCAAAGGGAGTTTTGGCTCCGTATGCGTGGAAGGACAATTGACGGGCCGCTACTATGAAGAGCTCTATGAGCCGAATGATGTGAAATATACTCGCCAGGCTCCGATGGCCTGGTCATGTTATAAGAATGACTCCGGACTACCAAGCCCTTAAAGTCTTTTTAGACTGTTCACATGGATGGAAAAGGCGTGGCAGATCCAAACTGAGATGGATTGATGGAAGCGTTGATGCGTCTACCAGAACGACCGGATTAATGGCTTGGTAGACAACGACACTAGACAGTGAGTGTTATTGAGGATTGTTGATCAGGCCAAGTCCGAGAAGCATTTGTAGCGCTTGATATTAGGAATCGGTTTTACCGGCACGTCCTCTGAGTTTCAATTCTTGTCTAATTAAAGGCAATAATCTGCCAAAATACTGAAAGCTCTACGCATACAACAAAAGTGGAAGATTCACTTGATTGAAAAAAAAATGATAATTGTGACTTCACTGGGATGAGGCGACCTGGTGAAAATGGCGACAGCGGTGCCGGACTTTACACGCTGGGACCTAACTATCCAAATACGTGGTATTAATAAGTCAAGTGAGTCAGTAATAGCAGGCATGGGCTAAGTTGTCGTTAAGACAATGAAGACTGGCTGTTTGATATCCCAATTCTTGAGGGCTGGTTCTTACGAATGATCAAAATACAAGAAACTTGGATGCCGTAGAAATTGAAGCTCAAGGCCATCTACATCTGACATCCAATAGAGAACAAAACTTTATCAACTCTCAAAACTCCTGAATGATTTTGGCTTTACGTCGCCTTGTCTGTAAGAGAAATGATGTAGTGTCACTAAGGGGTTATCATAAAAATAAGCAATAAAATCGGATTGTATTAAGAATACTCCCTTAGCTCCTTCCTGGCTTACAGGTAATATGATTATACCCTTTATTGCAAGATTGGCCTTTTACTTCATATCAAATTCATTATATCTATTCAAGTTATTTAAAAAATCCCTCCAGAGTGACGTTCCCGATATCCAACAACAAAACTCCAGAGTCCGCAAATGGACTGCTGATTGCTTTCCATCTGCGTCTGCATTAAGCTATTTTTGTGATGAAAAGAGCTGTCAATAGTTTTGTTTCCTGCCGCACTCTTAAATCCCCCCCGTCATAAAGCAAAACTATAATCATTTCTCTTAAAGATCACAATTCCCATTAAATCCCAACACTAAAAACGTATCTTTTAATTGATTTCGCACAGCCAGCCAGGACCGGCACCGCTGCGCACTGAAACTCATCTCAATCATAACTCTCCACCGCTAGTGGTGCAATTGTAGCAACAACAGCCGGCCGGCTGTTGTTTTATTGGTACCCATCGATTGACAATTTATTCCGATGTTGGTCACATTCCGTGCGATGTGCATTTGGTGCGATAGACTAATATCCGGCTCGCTGGCTTGCTGGTGCTAAATTAATTGAACTCTGACAAGCTAAACAGAGCACAGACAGTGCGACACAAGTCAGGAGAGTCCGTCAGTGAAGCAATAAAAAAAGGAAACCTCGCGAATAAACATGGGCGCCTCTAAACTGGACCATTCATCACCTGTCCCCGTCGGTGGCGAATGTGTCGGCCGCATTTCGTTCTCCAAGGAGCTTCGGCTTGCACCAGCAGCAATTGACCCTCGCGCGAGGATGAGGTGCCCGAGGAACGGCACATGAATTTTCATTTTCACTTCAAGTGGGTGAGTGACAGTTGTGACTTTGCGCAACTCCTCCCCGGCGACGGAGCTTCTACTGATGGTGCCCACACTGCCCCCACAAGTCCTCCACCTTTTTTTTTACGGCCCAGATTTTAATAACTACGGTGACCATAACTCGAGCAAAACGGGTAATAAAACTGAAATCGCACGTCGTATCCCGTGGACTGATTTATACGCTGACCATCCCGGCCCGGCTCAACAAATCCCGGCCGCCCAGCGATGCCGACGATTGGGTGGCTAGGACCTCCTGTCCCCGAAGAACCCCTTTTCAGCGAAGAAAATGTGATGAATAAAAGTCGTATATTTCATTTTCTTAGAAATTATACGACCTTTTCCCGCCATCTTCGCTCACTCTCTCTCTCTCTCTCTCTCTCTGCACCCCATCCCCATTCCTCCTCTTCATGTCGGAGGATCGCATTCGGTTTGCATTTTTCCCTCACGACAGTGGACAGTCGTAAACCTTCGCTGGAAACTGATAAGCTGGCATTCCCGGGGGAGAAGAAGAAAGGGAAAAGATTTTCCACGCCACTAACCAGCGAGTGCGTACGTGCCAGTGTTCTGTGAGTGTGTGTGTGTGTGTGTGCTTGTGTATTTAGCACAAAACTGAGTAGCTGAGTGTATGTGTGTGTGTTTAGTTTCAGCTTTTACGATTCTTAATATATTTTTGCGTGTTCTGTGTGTTCGTCTTCTCCTGCTGTCACTTTTTTTTTGCATTTCGATTTCTTTTTCTCAGTTTTTTTTGCCCTTTTGACAATCCCCATCCCTACACGCGCCACGGCTGTGAAGGATTTACTCCCGGGTTGTTATTTCGGCGAGGGGTTGGCAAATTTTTATTTGCCAGTAGTGCCGGTTGAGTTTTATACGAGCTTCTGAAATGATATAAAGATTATCTGCTGTATGCTTTGTCAGTGGTGGTTATTTGCTAGGGAGCACCGATTTGAAATAAAAAGGATGAGAGCGCTCCATCCAGCTACACCAGGAGCGTAAAATCATTCTTCCATGCCCGCCATAAAGATGGCGAAGGCCAGTAATATCGGGCACCACAGAACGGAGGACAGAAATCTAACATCTAAGGCACACAAAGCGAGGGAGGTTCGCTGTGTGCTTAGACAAATTGTGTTTTGCAGTTCGTTTCGTTTAAATATTTCAAAATCTCGGGGCCGTTATTTGTTTTATGTTCCGATGGAGTAGCCTTTCCATTCCGGGCACCGTAGGGTCCCCCCCCCCCCTAATTTCAGGTGTCAGGAAGTCCAGCAAGATGTGAGAAGGTAACCATAAACATTATCTAGCAGACAATTTTTTTCGACAATTCCTTTCCGTTCTGGGGGCCTGCTAGTGCCCATTAATTGGAGCCATTTACCATGCCCGGGAGATCTTTTTATAGGTGGTTAGTCGTAAAGATTGACCACCGGGCGGGACCGGTGGTTTGGGTGTCGAATCATTCGTCGACCTTTTTTCTTAACGTAATAACACACACTCACAGTAATAGATAATAATTTCTGCTGCACAACAACAAAGGCGCAAACTTTTTAATGTGCACCTACATAAAATATTGCTTCTGTTCACACCCGTGTAAACATGGGTTGATGCTGTACGCTGTG
Source organism: Anopheles stephensi (assembly GCF_013141755.1). Lineage (NCBI taxonomy): Eukaryota > Metazoa > Arthropoda > Insecta > Diptera > Culicidae > Anopheles > Anopheles stephensi. Next base: position 37,279 of record NW_023405052.1, on the reverse strand, counting down.
CCCTATTCATATTCCACAGTTACGAATCGCGACCAATGATACACCGAGGCTCATCGTAAAGATAAGACAAGACTTTTTTATTCTTCTGTTTTCCACGCGGTCTAAGTGCTTTTTTGAGGTGCCCCGCATCTATGCATTGGGTGCTAAACCTTCGGGGGGAGGTTTCTATATTTACGCATCACGCTGAGAGTGTTAAAACATATGATTTGTTGCTTCGGAGGTTGTGGGGTTTTTTTTTCTTTTGCTCGCTCAGTGCATTTATTTTATCGATGGCAGCTATTCATGATTACACGGCGTTAGTGGGCGATTGAATTGCAAATCTCAGGCCGCGGCTCTGCTAGTTTAAGGGGCATAAGTTTTATGCTGTTTGGTGGTATCATTCGTCTAAAGGATGCATTACTTTGCTCGCTGGTTATTAAAAATTTGTTGTTTGTTTATATACTCTGGGCAAAGGTTTAGAGGTTTCATAAACAATGGTGGAATAAGACCACCTTTGTATCCGTTTTTCAAACTACATACGCCTCTGAGATATCGACGCTGTTCAAAACTGACAAATCTCTCTTAGCGAAGGATTTTTTACCTCGTTGTGCAGTGAGCAGTATCGAGGCTTGCTAAGTATCACCGTACCAATTTGAAAGAATTGTCATCAACAAATGCATTTTCTGGTGCCCGGATTCCAAGATCACAGTTCTCAATAGCCCAAGTTCCTAATATCTTCTTCTTCTTCTTTCTTGGCTTACCGCATAGTTCGATAGTCAGTCCTCACTATGAGATGACTGACCCAGATGAGATTTGAACCCCAGTCCTGCCGTGTGAAGACCGAGGCCGCTGTCACATCTACCACCTAATATATGGTATCCCAAGAGCCTAATATCCCTAGATCCCGTACATCGCGGAACTCAAGTGTAACATTGTTCTTATTCTACTGTCCACCACTGTAGGTGCATTACAAAGACGATTCTAAAGTTTTTATTAAGATACTAACTCCGAACCGACATAAATATTCATTCCCATATTAAAAAGAGAACAGATTTAAGTATTGCCTCATGTGGGGACCGCACCCAGATAAAGTTGGATAAGCATAGCTTCATAATTTTATTGAGTATAACTCAAATTTTGCCTTCCCATGCTCAAAATTTTATTGATATTACGTAGTAAAAATGCTACAGCAAGCAACTGTATTAAACATAAGCAATAGAACTTATCTGCAACTGCAAGCAAACAGAAATCCACCCCGTTTTGTTTGCTGATGAATTTGGCCCGAAAATTGAATAGAACGACTCATCGTTCTCTTTTCTAAAGCAGAACAAATAAAAATTACCACAAAACAACACCCACGACCGCCACCACGTCCGTAATTAATTGCTTACTGCTTATTTATGTTAAAAGCAAATGTTTTAAAGAAAAAACACACTCTCACAGCAACACTTTAGAACAAGTGTCGAACGATTCGTTAAACCGTCACATTTCATATGGATTAAACGCCGAAACTAGCCAACAATCTGTTTACACTTTCTGCTGTATAATTTTTCATTTTTTACCCACTGGCGTTGTTACATCGGCATCGGGAATCCGATGGCATTTCCGTTCTCCGGTGCGAGCGTTCGCTCGCACAACGCTATCGATGTTTTCATTTGGTGGTTCCGGCTTCCGAAAATTGGAGCTTAGCGGCTGTATAATTTAGCAATAACACTGCTCTTTTATTGGATGAACAATTATACGCACACATACACACCATCACACGTACACCTTTCTCCTGGTGCCGCCGCGGTTCCACATTTGGCCGTCGGGCCGGAACGGATGAAAATGGAGTTCCAATTTTCCGCTTGATGAAAATCGGTGTATCACGCACCACGGCTAACAGTTATCATCCCTTATGCGTTAGTTGTAAACCGTGCCAAAGACAACTACTTCTCTCTGTGTGTGTGTGTGTGTGTGTTGGTTTCTTGGTTTGCTTGGTTTTCTTTTCCACTTACTGTGTGCTAACCAACTTCAAGAATGTTCCAACCTTCCAAGATTCCACCGGACGCCAGTTGTGGAACTTCGGAGCATGGGGTCGCGTTCGGGAGATCCTCTTCGAGTTGGTCCACCAAAGCGTATAAGGTGCATGAGTGCATCAAGAGAGAGAGAAAAAAGAACAGGAACACACATCTTCAACGACCATAAGACAAACACCAGAGGGGCATAAGTTACGACCGGGTGTACGGTAATTCAATTGTTTTCAATAATTTGAAACAAAAAAGCTATTAACAACATGACCGCCCTTCGATTGGGGTCTTCGACGTCCCGACGGTCGACAGACAACAAAAACCATAGCATCGAGTACTCCACTCCGGACAGCGAATCTGAAGCGATCGAATGCAACAGCAAAAAAAAACAGCAAACAAACTTGTGTCCTCACAAAACCGAGATGGTCGCAGAAAACTATGGTCATGTGCGGAGATATATTAAGCGTACTGTTGGGGAAACAGTGTGGAGCAACATATTTGCCGATAAGACATGCTTTTTGCAATGTTCTGTTGAAAATCTCTAAATCATTTAAACTCATTTTACTGAGCTATAGCCTAAGTTGCTGTACTTCAACGTTATATCTACAGTTTTGATTCAGTTAAATATCTTGAACAAGCATACTTCTTCAAGAAACGTTCCACCACATTCTACGGCCAACCCTGTGTACATTCGTTAAATGTCTACCAACTCCTACCTTTCTGGTGTTGGTGGGTGGCTTTTAGTTGGCATGCTTCACGCGTAACCATACTTTACATACTGCATGACTTCGACCGCACACTACCACGCTCATCCCAGTGCCACAGTTCCACGCTACATCATACCATTGAACCAGTGTCTGGGAAAACGGGACATGGAGGTAAGGGAAATGGTAACACAAAATATGATTTCACCTTCAGAGGAGCATACTTTCCGAGCAACAATCGAGTAACAGGGGTCAAGCCAAAATCTCCAGGCGTTCCGCCAGCCTGCTCTCCGAAGCCCGACCGTTGCCTGTTGGGCTTATGAGCAACATTCCGCACAGACTGCCGGGTGCATCCCTTACATTGTTTTCTCCTTAAGTTAAAGTGCTCGAAGTTTAGAGTCCAAGAGCTTATTATACTACTTTTCGAATCAAAAGTAAAATAAAATATTTTAATTTTAATTTTAACTCATCTTAAGTAAGATAACAAGGTGCTTCTGTACGGATAGTTGTCATTAAAAGCAACATTAATTTCTATAATTTCTATAATCATATACAAAACTGTAACAAGCTAGTCGAACTTCATCATTTTCTTCATGCAAAAAAAATAAAACAAAAGCCACCAATAAAACCAACAATGCACATGCCATCCTCCCGGCCAAACGCATACGGCACATAAATATCCCTACCACGACCTACACGAGCACACACACGGACCGAATGTGAACATAACCTAAAAGGGGGCCAACAGCAAACGCACGGCCACGTAGACACACGGCGAGCGATAAAGTTTAACGTTTTTTTAGGATTCGCTGTTTGCGCGAAAAGGATGTGCGGTGAGTGCCAAAGATAACATAAAATTGAACAGAATGTAACAAGATTTGCCGAGTTAAGTATACCCTTAACAGATTTTCCTCCCATTTTTCTTTTATTTCTTGCCCGTTTTTGTTCGTCTGCCGTACTTCTTCCCTTCTTCTACCGATTTTGGAATAAAAGTCTTGCTGGCTGAGAGCAGCCAGCGAAACAAAACAGCTTCCCATCGGGTGGATCCCTCTGTGTCTGTGTCCGGGACGACGGCAGCAAGCGCGAGAAAATGTGGTTAAGGTCGAAATCGCTCGACGATCGCTCGGATTGGCATGGTTTTTCACGCTTTCGAATCGCATCATTGCGCCCCCCCATACGATCGGCACACAGTTATCCTCCCCGTTAGCACTCGATCACGCCTCCGGTTCCAGTCCACACCAGCAAACCAGCCCGAGACGCGACACGAAGTTATGAAAATAAATATGATGATTTGGGATCCACCGCTTCGGAATTGGATTGAACAGTCGGAGACTGCATGGCGAGTATTTTCTTCGAAATCGAACCCACCAAGATTCCGCCCCAAAACGGCTCGAGAGAGAGAGAGAGAGATGGGTTGGCATGGGGAGCAGGCACATCATCCGACGACGGTCGGCCTTCCCTTCGAGGTTATGCTGCTGCTGCTTCTCTGTACGGTCAGTGCTTTGCAGTGTCTGTTTCGAGTTCTGGTACGGGGATACCGTGGGGAGTCCAACCCGGGCGAGATGGCGAATATCGAGACGAATATAAATATGAAATAATATCGAGCCGTGTACCGATCATCAGCAGGAAGTAGCAGCAGAAGCAACAGCAGCAGAAGTACAGAGCCGGAGAGACAGAGAGAGAGAGTCTCCGGGGAAAGGCAAGTGTGCTAACAGAGAAATGCATGTAGCCAACATATTCCATGCCATGTTTCCATTTCCTTAGAAACAGAACTCGCCAGACAGCTTGGGGTCCATATTTCAGACGACGCAAGCGAAGGCTGTGCGAATGTAACTAGTACGTGCGCGCGGATACACTCGCATCGCAATGTGTCTCCAACGCGCTAGGGAGGAGACACCTTCGGTAGGTGGCTTTCGCTAACCCTGCGCTTCTCTTGAGCACAGGCTCGCTCGTTCGCTCACTCCCTGCGCTTGGGGAGCGAGCACTACAGCACGACGACCCGAGGTCTTTTCCCGTTTGGCAAGTGACATTGAATTATCCGGCGTAAAATTGCAGTCCCATGGGGTCGATACGATCAGCAGTCAACATTTTGCATTGTTCCTAGCCTCAATTAATTCAGCATTACAGAGCCGACCCCCTGGCAGGGCCGATCGTGTGGACGCGAAGGGATTTCCCAGGAAATGTCCACCCGAACCGAGTTTCTTCTCGTCTGCACCATGGAGCTTCGGGTTCGGACTCGCGGACCACGTGGGAGGCATAAGCTCAATCGCTGTCAATAGCCAGATTTCTCTGGGGAGTTAGGTTGGCTCGTGTGTAATCACTCTGGATTTTATGTTCGGTCTGATCTTGCTCCCAAACACTCCAGCGCTGGTTGGGTATTTAAAACGAAGTCAACTTTTGAGTGTGATCGCATCATAAATAAGGGAGTTCTGACATCACATCAAGACATTCGGACAAACAACATGGCCGGAGATATTCTTTAACTATTTATAAATTTGATTATACTAAAATCGTTCCCGAAGTTTTAAGTCCGGCTAACTTCAGAGTACTAAAAACAAAACAAACAACTGCCTTAATTTGTACTACAAACTGTTGAACAAACAAATTTATGCTGCATACCTACCACGACGAGTTATGTTCGACACATGTTTCCTTCCTAGCCGAACACCTAGGAAGAGATCAGCTGCTTCGCATACGCATGTTAACAACATAATTATCACTTTTGATACGCACTTGCACCAAGAACTGGGCAGCACATTGAACCCGGCCCTGCACGTAAACAATAAAACGTTCCACATTTACTCATCATTTACGGCGTCGTTGTTTTTTACCTCCGTTAATGATGTATTGCAGACAGCGAAATAATTGATAAAAGAAATAAAACATACATCATTACATTCAGCAGGTAGTTTCAGGCAGCAACATACAAAAAAAAACCTTCATCAACTTCGGCCAGACATATATTGCGATGTTTTTATACCCTGTCCACTAGAGCGCATAGTCCTTGTGAGGAAGTTTTGCGTTGTAAACTTCACTCAGGATGATCGTAATTAGTAACGCAAAAAAAATGATCACATAAATTGAAACGCATTTTGACACGTTCGAAAAGAAAGGGGTGCAATAAGTATCACTTTTTAAAAAGTATTTCAAGTGTTTTTACCACTCAAAAGAAGCTGAACGCATTTGCCTTCGAACTTCGATGGGAAAACACTTGCCAACGATTCGGCCGAATAAATCTTCAGCTGACATTATGTTCTCCCATTTATTTCTCCCCACCTCGCCTGATACGCATTTCGAGACTAAATTCTTGAACCCCTCCCCTCCCTCCCTCCCCTGCAGTAATTGCGATAACTCCCGGACGCATCCAGCAAACAATTATGGAAATTTATTCCACCCAACCGGTGTACGCTAATAAACGCCACGGCGAGCGCGTTGCCGTATCGTGATGCAGATAGTTTCGCACTACTTATGCGTTGATAAACGACAGGTAAACATCGGTTCTACTGGGGTAGTTTTTTGTAGTTTTCCTGAAGATGCGATAAGCAGCAGGTTAAAGAGTTTGTGATGAAGGATCTGATCCGGTTGGCTTAGCTAGAATGGTCTTATTATCCCGAAATAATCGTTTAGATTGATCGTAAACATCGGGAAGGACCACGATGGATTAAAGGATAACAAACATATCCTGTACAGCTGGCGTTTTGCTGGACATCAAGCGGCGATGGCAGCTCCTTTCACTACGCCACTTTATCATCATGTTCATCGGGAGCGATCATGCTGGGCCTCTTAAGCCTTCTCCCAGCCGATTATTGAAGGAATAGATCAGCGCTACAAGCTGCAACAAATCGATCCTGCCGAAATTGACGTCTTTCTACTAACCGGCACGCGAGTTGATTCACTATCTTCTTGATGGTGGCGCAGCGCAAAAAAAATTGCATCACGGTTAACATTTTCGGAAGCTCATACCAGTATCATGTTCCTGTCGGCCAATCGACCTCACGCAACACGAACGCGGTGCGCCAGCACGAACGCGATCGACAGCAACAAAAAATTGCAGCTCACAAAAAAAAACACCAAGCGAAAGCTAAGCTCACGCACAAACAAACGAACGAACATGCAAAAGGTGCCCGGGCAGACGGGCAGCATGAACAGCAGCAGCTGCATGAATTTAATTAACGTCATTAATGTAATTGCACACGTCATAATCCTTTATCATGTCCTGCGAGGGTCCGCACAGGTAGTGAAGGTGTCCAGACAACAACAGCAACCGAAAACCCCCCGTATGCACGCGAAAGGGATGATCTCGATCATCTCGAACAAAACTGTGCCGAAACCGAAAAACTCGATCATCTTGATTATTTGATTAAGTTCTTCTTGCGCTCTCGGTGGGACTACTGGCGCAAGCGTGCGGCCAAAAGCCGAAAGATGAAAACCGTTCCGTGACCGAAGCCAATACGATTAAAATCGATGATCCTTGTTAGGAACCTTCTTAAGCGTGTCTAATTGTGCAATTATCATGAACACCATCAGCAGGCGATGGGTACCAGCAGCGGATCTTGTTCGGTGCGTACGCGTACGTTTGATACCGCACCAAAAAGGGCCGCCGCTATGTATTCATCCGTTTTCGGGATTGGAGGGGGGATGATATCCATCTTTTGCTTCCGGACGAAAACCAAACACATCTTCTTTGCCACACAAAAGGCACACGCTAGCCCGACCGGGTAAACTGGCAGACGAAGGATAGGACACGCGCGTACCACACATAACCTTCAAAATGGAATGGATTTTTCGACCAGCTGATTATAGTTATTAGGTTCGGGGTGTAATTGTTTGATTAATCATAAGCCCAAAACGATGCAAATTGGTGATGAAAGGGCACTCGCAATTATCGGACGCGCTCCGGTTGCAGCTTTTGCAACAGGTTGTTGAAAAGAGTTGTGTCAAGATAAGACAACGTTTAATACCCGGTTGTTAGTTCGGTTTGATAAAATCATTTAAACGCATTACCCGGTCCAATTGGAATGGGTTTGAAGCTAATGGACCAGAAGAGTCCTTTCTTAATTGTTGGTTCTAGGGATGAGGTTCAAGTGAACAGGTGGTACAAGAACTTTTCTAAAATTCTAGCCTCTTACGGCATATCCCAATTATCCTTTCTTCACCATGCTGCATCACGCTTCACAACCTGACGACCCTGGTAAAGCATCCGAACCGAATCGTTCTAGTGTCACAAAACAAACGCACAACACATGTTCTGCCCAAAACCACCAATATAATTAACACCGCCGGCCTAAAAAGACATCGATCGCATCGCAGCAAATAAAAGAAACATTTCACCGAACAAAATTCCTTTTGAAAAGGCACGCATAACATTCCACGTCCCACGATGATGGTGGATTGTCGCGCTCGTCAACGAGTCTATCGTTGTTGGTTTCGTGGCCCGAATTCCACCAAAACAACCGTGGTACGTGTTTTCGGACCTACCAAAAAAGGGGATCTGTCGAATGTATGGAGTGTCTTCACCCATCGTAGCCGAAGCGTCCAAGCGGAGAGCCAATGCAATTCTCTGGTGCAGCGCACAGCGCCACTGCAGTGGAATGTGTCGCTAGTGTTTTGCAGCAAACACACTCCGAGCAGACGCTTCATTGCTGTGTGCACGAATAAGGTGTTTACTCGCCACAGCATCAACACCTTCACCGAGCAATGGGCGAACGGAGCGCACAGTAAGGAGCTCGATACTTTGGCGTTCGTTCAGCGGAATGGAATTATCTGATGGTATTTCAGCATACCGTGTAAATTAAAATGTAGCATACTTGGTGGTAGACACATACACCAAAAAAAAAACGGTTGGACGACACTATTGCACCCACCCTCGTCACATGGCTCCGGAGGAAACGCATCGCAAGCAAAATGGCACCCAAGTATCGAAGACATCAAGGAGGCTCGCTGGTGAAAATCTGGTGACATTTCTGAACCCCTTACGCTGAGGGTCAAAGGAGAGAGGGACAACCCAACTCCAGCGCGTCCAAAGGCCCAACAATTTCCTGGAAAAGGGTTTCAAGCGCAAACAACCCTACCACCAATGTGACTGCTCGTCGTGCTCCAGGATCCCATTTTCGGGGGGGTTCGAGCTGCCGGCAGAATTAAGATAGTGCGAGGTTCGAACATTTCGTTAACTCGTCGTCCTCCCGAGCTGCACAAGTGTTTGGAGAGACGAGCTTTACGCAGCTGTTACCGACATAGCATTCTTGGAATCGTTTGATGGATTTATCGAACGCAAATGCAACGAGTGCAGCAAGTCAGCCTTCCTTTCCTTCACAATTATCGACTTGATTTGTGACTTCGCTCAAAGATGCTCCAACTGCTCCAAGCAGTGACAATTTATTTGCATAATGCTCTTTCGATGGCAAATGACTGCGAGCGTGTCAAAGCTGCTGAATTCCTTCACGAGGCGGAGCTATCACATACACCCTTTCTTTCGTGCTGATTGGTGTGCATCGTGCGTTGTGATGCTATACGTGAACATTTGATCAATTTTTTTTCTGAGTTAGTAGTAACTGCGAATGAGAAAGGCTGATCGTGATTAGTGATTTGCTGGCTGGCCGGGTTTTTTTTTGCAACCTAAACTACCAACAAAAAACCCGACAAACACATACGTTCCCTTGTTGACTACGCAAGATTTACTAATTGCTTAGGTCCGCATACTCCTCCGGTTCCCTTCGCTGTCTGTTGTCTGATGAGCGCTTCACTCTTCAAAGACGGCTTCCGCTCAAAGAGGTGCGTAAACGAGCTCTGGCCGCACGTGCGGGAAACGGATGGCGGTTGCATTTAGTGTGAAAAATGTTGTTCGATCTATTGTTTGTTAATTTGTGCAGCGTACTTGAACTCAAATAATTGAATTTGAAAATAAAAGATCGACGCGATTAGGGAACAAAACCCCTTCCCTTACCGATGAGTGTGTGTGTGCGCGCGCTCGGGCACACACAGGAATTTCCACACCATTTCCTATGTGATGTGATTTGTTTTGTGTGTGAGTGTTTCTAGTTTTTTGTTTTGGTTTTCATCCTGTTCGTTCCATTCCAAACAGGCGCTAACATGTTTAACATACGCCCAGGGACGACGATGCATCATGATGCATCATCATGCACCGATCGGATGACCTCCAATGAACCGTGGGTATATTAATTAGCAGCACATAATGCAGTAGCATAATCAGCATCAACGTTCGCATTCATAAGAAGGATGCGTCGGGCTTACACGCCTCGAATACAATTGCGTTGCAGACGTGCGCCATGTTGTAAATGAAGGCGGCAGGTGAAGAAAAAAAAAGCACTGCATTGCACAAATGCAACCGAATCGAACGCATTCAACACCCACCAACATAGTGTGAGTGTGTGTTTTATTTTGTAAGTTTTAATTCATTAAACTGATTTGGAATTTGGCACGTGATTTGTGAGCTAAAATGCACTGTCGATTTTACTTTATGAAGTATTTTGAAGGTTGGTTTCATTATTAAATTATGGTTCAAATAATCTTGATAAAAACATACGGTACATACATAGAAAAATATATTTATATACACTACTTGGTTAACATATAAAATAATTTGCAGCATATCCGTAGGATTGATTATCTAGCTACAGGTAACATGAAGTTACAGAGAGTCAGAAGACCGAGTTCCCCCAAGTTGTAGTACCAGGAAGGAAGAAGAAGAAGGAGAAGATCCGTAGGAACTTATCTTTTTAAGCTCACACTTATATAAATTTGAAATATTTTGGGGCTTCTCAATCGAATGATCGTTAGAAAAAATCGCATTATGCACACTGAGTTATGTTTTTTTTTTTCACACTAAGTTAAGAGATGTTTCACGAGGACAGGCTGTTTTTCGAAACAATAAATTATCCGTCGATTCGTTGTATTAAGTCTCTTAAGTAGGCTGCTTTGGCGCAAACAGACAAGAAACTCCAACTAAATATTTGTTCTAACGAAAATATTTATCAAAACGTCCGGGAATGCCGCCTTAAAAAATTTAAAAAGATTTATCCTTGCGCAAAAAAGCTTAGAACTCCGAGGAACATCCACTCGACCGTAAAAGCTTGATTTGATTTCTATAAAATCGTTTCACTTCTTGATGCAACAAGGAACACATTTCAGTCACTACACAGCATTCTATAGAACCGTAAAATTCAGTAAAAGCTGATTTATTGTTGTACAATTCTGATCAAAGGGCCGATCAAGAGGCGAAACCACATTTTGAACAATCTGGACAAAAATTGCTATTCAAAACATGCCTATGTACATTAACTCAGAATAAGATATTGACAGAGCTCATGCAAAAGCTTTTTATGGTGAGCAAGTCAAGGATTGAACAGACTCCCATCTTATCCTAAGAGCGCTATTTTGAAATCCAATCATTGTGTAGCCATGGCGGAGAAGCAATTAATGATCCAGGCTCAAATAAGCTACTTTTTCGTAGAATATTTCTCGAGTAAAGATCATTTATCAAAATTTGTTTAATTTAGTAATTTTCTGTTGTACTAACATATTTATTACCAGATGAATCTTGTGGATTATTCTTTAATATTTATATTAAAGAATAATTTATATTTATTAAAACCGCAGGGTGGTAGGCAATAAAATTTCTATTTTTACAGACGTAAGATACGAATGAAGTGTAATGACTCAAAGTCTCTACAAACCAGCCAACCAAGCAATTAACCTCTTTACTGATGCTTCATGACTGATGTTTTCTGACGTCTTAATGATACTTTTTTATAAATATTTAAAGAACTGATGTAAGATATGACGAACACTATTCTTATATCAGGAAAGTTATTCTTGGATCTTTCTGAAGTTCGCGGAAAAAATATCGTATAGATTGTGAACTTCAACAATGCTGACGGAATTTTGGTATTCAGATATACATCTTGAAATTAGTTTCTGAAAAGTAAAAACAAATGGACCCTTAATAAAAGAATAGGAAGCCTTAATAGGAAACCCAACGCATCTAGCAGCTTCACCATTGCATGCGAGTACCAATAATCCTCCTTCAACAGCGCTGCGCATAAAAACAAAACGGACGGGGACGGAATTGAACTTTCCGCCCGCTAGAAATGCATAAATTAGTGCTAGATTTATCGCACCCTTCCGCTCGTAAAACAATCAAATCGTTCAATTATTTTCGACATAATACAAAATAAATGATCCGACCGGAGTTGGAATCCTCGCTGCTCGATACGTTTCGCACACCGCGATCGCTCGGTGATGTGCGGAAGCACTTTTTAGGAGCAAAGTTTCGCCGCAACACGCATCGTTTGCTCCAATCTGTTGTAGCAGTTGCGTATTGCGGCGCCATGTTACCAACCACCTTCCCTACCGATATGTACAACCGTGCCGCTCACAATTTACAACGATCAGCAGGGAAAAAGGTCAACGAGAGCCAGCCGATGGTGAGTCAGAGCGGTGGCTCTATCCACCGGGATTGACGGAACCTTTTTGTTTTTCGCCGGGCAAAAACTTTAATGGGCCAGATTTTTGGTTTCAAAACAAGCAACGGTTAAGATGGACCACGGCAAAGGTTGCACAAATTTATTGCTTACTTTCAAAACTGTCCCCACGGCAGCCCGCGACCAGTGTCCGCGGTCTCGGTGATTCGTCACCACCATTTATTGGGAGTGTATGCAAATTTGTGAAGCCTACATTCGCACACAGCTCAAAATTCAGCGAAACGAGCGTCGGTGTATGGCGCGGTTACACCCCGAAAAGAACCGCACGACACATTCGGAGGCTCATAAAAAACAGATTAAATAAAACACACTTGGTCCGGCAATCAAGACGCCGGGGTCGGTATTTGAACAAAGCAGAGACACTGGCCGTCCGCGTTTGTATCACCAAATTTATCAAATTAGTAATTATGATGTACCAGCATAGAAGCGAGGGAAGCGCAACCGGACGCTGGATGGTGTCTTCCGCCGGGTCATCGTAAAGCTGGCCAGCTCATGAAAGGCGGCGCGGCAACAAACGAACTCCCGTTTTTTTTTTTGCTCCCAGAAGTTCCTAGAAGCGCGCGAAGTTCGTCCGCTAACGAAACGTCATCGTTCCGTCGGGTTGCATTCGACCAAAGGGGAAGAACAATATGCAATTTGTTGCTCACCCTGCTGCTGTTACTGCGTCGGCGGCGACTTCGGCCCAGGAACGGATGTAGCCAGATTCACGTATCCGGAGAACCTTATGACCGCGGTGACGCGCATTACATCAAATAAAATCTTTGGCGGTCTACAACTGTCTCCGAAACGCCGTTCAACTTCCTTTCGTCTGAACGATATGACGGTCGGTCCACGCTGGTTCCCAGTAGAACGCTTCGATGTGCTGCATCATAATGAAAAGTTGCAGCCGATCGGTACGAGCACCACGATCCAGACACAAAGTTTGACATTCATGACAAATGACAAATAATTCATACACCGGGGCGACACTTTTGCGCTAAATATTCATAAACTATTGTCCGTGCCGAAAATAAAAACAACCCCGAAACATATCGAACAATTTTGTGGGGTATTCAGGGATTATTGTATTTTTTTTTGCAATCCGCCTGAGTGTGCTGGGTTGGGTATTTTCGGCGAACCGAAAAGAGGAATGGCAAATAAAGTTGCTGCCGAACGTTCAATTGTATGTTTATGCTCCACTGTTGGAGACATAGCAGTGAGGTTCAGGATGAAATATATTTGCTGCTTGGGCTTTAGCTAAAAGAACTGACTGATCAAGAATTCTTGAGCAACTTAAACTAACCATTTTTCCTATTTTTATAAATATTTTAACATTGCAACAAGCTTGTGAAATTAGAAAAGACATTTGCTGGTCAAAGCATATTGTTATTTCAGCTAAACAACAGTATGGCTCTGCACTACTGTGCCACAAACAGCTTCGAGATGCCTCCGGAACGAAGCTCCACCAGCAGCAGCTTAGCGTCCTTTTTCCAGCGAAAATTCCATTTAACAAACAGCTGCTGATCCGTTTCCAGGCAAAACCCTCTCCCACCCTCCCCGCCCGCGGCCAAACATGCATTCTGATGTGCATTTGCATGCGAAAATATTCAAACTACCGGCAGTGGCATTGATATTGTAGAATAAATAAGAAATATGCATAAAATGCTGCTCCGGACAATTTGTTTCCAATTTTGCATTGTTCGGCCGGCAAAAACCAGACTGCTGCAGCTTATGCCGTGTCGTGTCGGCTCTTGATGTTCCTCCGCTGGCGGGCGGAAACCGTCGTACGCCACGTATCCAAAAATGGTACCACCGACTGCACTGCAAGTACGGTGTTACAGGATGTGTACAGGGCGGGCGCTATATGCTCGGGATATTTTCCACGAAAAGAAACGCTCGGTGCGGTGGGTATGGATAACAAATAACATTCGGACCGAAAAAACAAATCTTCGGACTAGAAATACATTGCCGTGCGGAGTGTTTCAAAATTCGTGCCCAATCAAATAATTCTCGTGAAGACCACACCCGAGTGTCAACAATATAAAAACAAGTTTTATTCTCCGAAGTTATATTCACATGAAGGTGTCTAATAAAGATTTTATTGCAGAAGACTAAGTTTGGAAGATGAGAAGAATAAAATTACAGAGAAAGCAACTTTTTCTCAAATTCCAAGATCAAGAATCTTTCTTCAGAAATATCAGTATCGGATCACCAGCTAACTTCCGGAAGTTCCCTTGCAAGGTCTTCAAAAATTTCCTCCTTTTGCGCCTTGATGACAAGTTGTATTCTGTCTTGTATAGAGAATAATTTGATAAGATTCAGATACAGGTTTGCCCCGAAAAATCAATTGGTTCTAGTTGAGGTCGCCTCAGAGTCTCTTCAATCGATAACTCGCCCACTGATGCAAACATGGTTTCCACAAGAGCTGTCAACTTCTTGTTTTGATAGGATGTTGGACCTTGGACAGAACTTGGATATTCTTCATGGCTTAGACGAATTCCTGTCACCAAGATCCAAGTTTAACTTACTTACTTACTTATTGGGCGCTACATCGGTTTCAATGTCATGGCCTGCTACAGTAATCCTCGATACAGCTCACGGCTTAATGTCGTCGTCTCTCAATCCAATATCCCGGTCGTTTTGACGGCCACATCACAGCCATCACTTCAGCTCAATTTGGGCCTACCACGCCTCCTATGTCCGTGTGGACAGACTGAAAGGACTTTACGTCGTCCGGGTCGTCCGGTGTCATTCTCATGACGTGAACAGCCCACCGGAGCCTGGCGAGTCTAATTCTAATACGATGGTGAGAGCACCGTGCAATCCGAAGAGCACGTCTTTGTAACGGGGCCAAAACTCCATCTGACCATCTTCCTCTCGAATGTGGCTAAGAGGGTTTCGTCCGATTTGGACAGAGTCCATGTCCAAGAGGCATATGAGAGTATTGGGACTACAAATGGTCTATACAGTCTCTGAAAGAGATATGATAAACTACCCGACAATAAAGTCTTGGTTTCCCTTGTTAATTGCCTTACTGTTGTGGCTATAACTGTTGGAGCATCCACTGATATTGCAGTAAAATGCAGACTAAACTTTAAATAATTTATACAACAAAGATAATCGATGGATCGTTAGGATAAAGATAGGACACAAGCACGCTTCTTTTTATTACTCTTGATGGGCAGCTTTCTTTTGATGGGTAACGTTTCGAAGTCTCTGGATATATACGAGACTCAGATATCAGGAGACCTCAGCAGTTAGCAATCCTGTTTGAAGGACTTAGTTTAAACATTTCATTTCCTAGTTTTTTTCCTCACTTTTTCAATATAGCAACACAAATAGAATTTAATAAATCCTACTACCACGATCGAACCAATTTAATCTTTCCACGAAAAATCCCGCAAACGGGATAACTAATGAATGAACACACAACAAGAAAGTAGGACAATTTGGTAGCAACCGTAACGATTTTTCATTCATAAAGCATAAATCCATTGCGGGCATCATTCATTTTCAAACCTTCCCTGCACCACGGCTAAAAAAAGGTCCCAACCCACCTCGAACTGGACACCTTACCTGCCTATCCCGATTCTCATCCCCCGATAGTGATTATGAAAGGCTATCGAATCACTTCGGGTGACCTATCAGATTAAATTAGGTAGCACCACATCACAGCTGGCCATCCAGCCAACCGCCACGGAAGGTGTCACTGTCTGAGCAAACTCATAATTCATCCCAAGCCCCCGGGAGATGTGTACACACCATCTCCAGCCAGCCACCGTGGCCACCCTTCCTACCATTTGTCAACATAGTTTTTGGAAGCGAGCCTTCGCCTTTATTTATTTAGCTTTTGTTTAAGATACACAAAAAAAAAAGTGTAACAGGAGAAGAAACAAAGGTCTCAACGGCCACAAATCAAGACAGTAGAAAAGTGGAAAGGAAGGAAAGAGTTTCTAGCGCAGCCGGTAACGAACGTGGTGGAATGCTGGAAGGAGTTCAAAACGACGAGATGAATCGTATGGTTGGCCGTTGGCTGCGTTTGATTTTATGTTTTCATTCGCGATACTACCAGCGAACAGAAAGCAAAAGGGGTACAAAAATCCGACTAAACAGCAAAACTCAGCCACACAAAAATCTCGACGAATTCACCCCGATGCTTCGTTATAGATGCTCGTTATTTCCCTTCAATATTGTATCATTCTCGGGAGCGCGCGCTCGCTCGAGATGCTGTTTCAGTTTCGTGGAAGGCCCTCGCGCATGCGATCTCTGCTCCGGACGACAAACTCGATCGCACCCGGGAACCACGGGAACGAAGCGTTGTGGCAGCGTTCTGCTGTGCCTCATGTTCGCCCATGATCCTCAGCGAGAACGCAGGCAACACGCGAAGTGGGTTATATCGCATCTAGCCGATCTTGTTCGTTGTGGTGTACATACCTGATCTGAATTGATCATTTCACTCGCAGCACGCTCCACCTCCCTCACGGATATGTAGCTGCCGATGCCAATGTGCGTGTGCGTTTGCCGTGACCTACGGCGACGACAAATTCAAATCTTCTAACCGGTGGCCGTTAGCCGTGGTATCGTACCGTTTTGTTTTACCTTTTTTTTCCTCTCCTTGCTTAATCTGCTTCCATGCATGTGCAAAGAGCTATCCATCACCATTGAACAGGCGTTTGTACATAGCCCGATTGCCGATTCGCCATCCCCCAATATTCACGCGCGAACGAACGAACGACTTCGACCGGGCGTGCGCAAGCATAAGCGACGAACCTCGGGTTGCGCCCGTCATTAGAATGATTGGTTTACAATCGGTCAAAATTCGGTACTGCTAGATTGGATATTGGCAAACGGCAGTATCGCTTGTGGGTGGCATACGCTTTAAGGCCAGTGTGAAGGAAACGATATCCAGCCAAACAAACAAAAATCCGCCACAACGTTCAATCGATCGACATAACAATGGACACATCAGTATGTGCAAAAACGCGTCTGTCAAATTTGTTTCATTGTTTAAACGTTTTAGCCCAATCTTGTTTTTTGTACATTCTAGCAACTTCTCTCACCTCCGTTGGTGTTCTCGGGTTGTATTGAATAATCCATTTAGTGCGAGAGCGAAGGCTTCATAAATCCTCCCAAAACGTGTGATGCGCGGTTGCTTGCTGGTGGTATGATTTCCCCAAGACCCGAATGATCGATTGATCACAGTGGAAACAGGCTTGCAGGACGATACGCATCATTCCACATCCGCAAAGCATTCGATGAATGAATGAACGATCTCACGATCCTGGCGAAATTAACCAACCCCAAAAGGGGAGCAACGTTAGAACCATTCGGTTGAGCTTCATTAACGAACTGATCGGACCGGGCTACCACCGGTGAGACGACGCTTCCGTGCCAGCCAAATCGTGACATCTCGTTGTAACCAAACGAAAGCCTCTGCAGACATGCACCCGCACACAAGCCAATGTGCTGATTGCATATTAATCATTTCGCGGGAATTGATTTTTGCTCCCCAAGCGTGTTATGCCATGTAAATATTGCGACCCCCGGTTCGGTTAAGAGTCGTCGGCCGTCTGCACTACCGTCCGATTGATCCATTGATGGAGGCAATGATCGAACATCGTTTCCTCCCCCTGCAGACTGAGCGATCAAGAAGGAAACAGACAAAAGAGACACGGGGACAATTCCAGCTAAAGCTTGTGCCAAGCTCGCATCCGTGCATCTTCGCCAGAATTGGCCAAATCGGAAGAACCAATGCCAATGACATCGAACGATACGTTTTTGTTGGGGATTAAGATTACACCCCAGCAAGCATGGTAGCAAGTTCCCGGAACGCCCGGATGCGATGCAACGCGCTCGGGGTTTTCGTGAATGGACACACGTTAATTAAAAATGAATGCAGTAATCCATGCAATCCGGCAACCATCGTTCGGTCGGATCCCCCGTCTAGTTGATCGAGTAAATCTGGTACCGGAAAATCGTCATCATCGCCGATCGTACTCGCACGAGGCCGGTGGGTACTATCGGCGGAGCAGTACAGAGGCGGAAGTGGTCACTGTGTAGGGAAGGCCGTTAAATTGTCCTTCGTTTTCGCTTTCTCTCTTTAAAGGTTTGATGGTCTTTATAAGGGGGTGAGAGTATTTAATTATCCTTGCTTTTACTTGGAATTCTATTAGGATCTCAGTTCATGGAATTTTGTACGTATTGCGTGACTAGGATATTGAGACAAACAACCTAACAAGATCTTGGTAATCAATTCAGAAAAAAATATCTAAAATTCGAATATTGATCGTCTCAAGAAATTACTCAAGAAAAAATCTTAAAATATGGGTCTTTAAGGTGTCGATGGATTTTATAAGGGTGGGAGAGTCTCCAATTATCCTAGATTTACTTGGAATTCTACAGGACTATTAGGAGCGGTTCATCGAATTCATATGTTGCATCAATAGGATATTGAAAGTAAAACCTGACTACATCTTGTGAGTTGCAAGAGCAGGGAAATTCTACAAATTTGAAGTAGCGATGTTAGGAACATCTTGAAGAATTTCTAAAGAAATTAGCTTCAAATCTCAACATATAGCCTTTTGCAATGGGACAAACCTACTTTGCTTTGTTTTTAATTCTGATATTCATTCCACTATGACTCACCACCCCGCAGAGAATGCGAATTCGCATTGCAACTGATTTAAAATTCCGATAACAGCCGCTACTGCTAGCGGAATAGACCAAATAAAACAAAGGCCCAAAAACAGACATCATTATGACATTTGACCAATCGATATTCCGATCAAGCGATCAAAAAACCGATCCGTTAAAAACCCGGGCATCTCGTCAAATCATCAAACGCGGTCGTCCGTCAGACGCGGGGTGAACTATTTTATGGTTCAATAATGACGTCATTTAACACAATTTATAGCCACAATTTTGGACACCGGTTGTCGATCGTAAAATTATAATGCCATTCCACGATTCCACGAGCAGCGCGTAACGACACGGCGGCTATGTGACACACATCGTCAATTTCGATTTATCCTCGCAGCTGCGTTGGGCAGGAAGGGCAAAAGGATGTACTGCTGTTTTCTAGCATTTCTAGCTGCCCGTCCAAGGCTACTCGGTCGGTCGGGTTAGGATTTAAATATTCATCATCAGACCTGCAGTCGGCGGTTAAGGTAGGATTGTACGGAAACACACCGAAACTTATTACCAATCCACTCAAGAAAAAACAAAAACACGCGTAGTGTGTGGTCGCTGCCAGGGTACGCTCACTATCGGTGCGTAACACTGGTGGCACTTTCTATTCCGATCGCTCGCCTAGTTCCTCTCCCAGTCCACGACTTCCTGCCGTCGCTGCTCGCCCCAAACTCTATCATTACTTTTATTATTATCGTTATTTTATGATAATTTTTTGTTCCTCGGCTCCTACTCAGGAACTACTGCATGATGCATCCGTGCTCTGTCAAAAAGAAAACACGTGAAAATATTTACCACAAATAGCATTCGGAAAGGCATGGATTAATCGCCCATTTCGGGGAAGGGAAATAAGTAAGGGTGACAACCTGCACTTTCGATACCGCTTATCGGCGCGACTAATGTTGTGGTGCGGTGTGAAAAACATGACTGCAATAAACATACGAAATGGTTCAAATAGCTCAAGGAAAACACGGGAGCAATAAAATTGTTTAGACATTAATAATCCTCATTTTTTCATCCAAACTTTAGGCAAAGAAAATATGGGGTACCGATAATTAATCAATTAAATTCATAGCGAACAAAAAAAGCTTTAAGCCCTCTTTCTCCTATAACTGCTATCAAAATAAGCACCGAAACGCAACGATAAACCACACAGAACCCGTATCGATGTGGTGGTCCTTGGTACGGTGGTTTTTAGAAACGGCAAAATAAAATTCCTTGCCCTCCGCGCCAAGCACACAACAGTAATAAATCTTCTCACTTAACATTGCTTGGCAGCATGATTTAGACGAGTTCAAAACTTTAACAACAACGAAAAAAGATAGACGGAATGAAGACAAACCGAGGGATCATGATTGAAGGCATACGCTGCTGCTGGTTCGTGTGGTGGTTGTGGACCTGGCTGACTGGGCAAGCGGACGAGCAGCGACAGACAACAAAACAAGCCATGAAAGCGGGAATGAGGGATCTGAAACGAATTACTTTTCACTTGACGCGATTTGAATAGCTAATCAATTATAGAACTATTTCGTTTTCTTTTCAGTTCCCCGCCGCCCTCCCCAACGACAAGCGAACCTCCGGAGATACTTCTGAATGTTGTACTTTTTTTTTGTGAGTGCTCCTCAGATGTGGACTTCGTCATGATCGGTAGATCGATGACAAGATCCGCTTTAGATTCGATTTTTGGCTTGGTAAGAGTTCGTTTAGCGAATGAGCCGGTTCCGTGTCCTCGGATATTTCACGCAAATCAAATAATCCGTCTTTCGGACGAAAGAGCGCAGATTTTCTTAAAGAAATTATACAAAAATGGTAGACAATAACCTACGATGTGATACGAGCGTCCCGGTGGTAGAGGCGACTACGGCGTCGGTCTTCAAACGGCAGGACCGAGGTTCAAATCCAATCCGAATCGTTCCCCTGTAGTGAGGACTGTGACTATCCTACTCGGAGGTTTATCATTAAGTCTAGTAAGCCATAAATGACAGGCAAGTCCTAAGAGGTCGTTAGGCCAAAGAAGAAGAACCCACGGTAGTTTAGAATTACAAATAAAAACATGTAAAAGCTGGAATGCATTACTTCCGATATTAATATTCCCGCGCATCCGTTTTTTTGCTGTCGCTTCCTTTGGACACAGATAGCCTCCAGATTTCTGGTGGTTTCATCACGACAGAACCTCACCAGCAAAAGTAACACGCCCAAACACCATCTACCACACGCAGGTGCCGCTTTACGCTTATTGCTACCCACCCGTTCGTTCGTTGGGTGCGATGTCATTTTTGGAGAAGTTTGACTTCTTCAGCAGCTCCCAAGCCAAGGGCGGTAGTGGAAAGCCGATCTCCGGGCGTCCTTCTGCTGGGTGCGCGATCGGATGTGGGATAAAAAATGTGCATAATAAACGATTGTCAAATTTCTATAATTGAAATTCATTACCGTAAACCGTTGGCGTGAACGGGCGGCCGCAGCAGTAAGGTATATCTTCTCCCGGGAGCGAGCATCTCGATTGCACGACAGCACCCCGTGACAATACATCCCGGTTTGATCGAGCGAACTCTTCTTGCCTTTTTTTTTTTGCTTAGATTGGCCTGTGGTGTGGGATTTTGTTCGTTCGTTGCAGCGCGAAGAACGGAACGATCGTTTGTGCATGTTGGGTTGCTGCTGTTCGGTGGAATTCGATAGTGACAAATGCTGACCAGAAGCCATTTATCTTGCGGGCAATTTATAAATCAAATAGCCATCCGAACGACTGGTGACATTTTGGCAGAGGCTTGCTTTGCAATAAGAAATTTGATGCCATTTGGTTTCAGCATTATTAAGATGCAATGTATGCATAATTATAACACATGAATCATTTAGTGAAATCGTGAACACCCAAGTCCAAAGTCACCTCCGGCACGTCATAAACATCATGCACCAAACCGTTTACAGAATGCTGTGTCCGATGATTGACGGATTTGTTTGCCGGAAATTTCGACAGGCGTCCCGCAACAACAGCGCAAATAAGTGAGGCAGACACAATTACTGGCAGGAACCAAAAAAAATGGACCAATTCCCCGAGTTTTGTCTATGCTTATTTGTTAACCATGGGTTCGACTTTCACCGTATACTAAACACGGCCTTCCATCATGCACGCTCGCCCGGGCAGCAGCATATAGCGCCCGTCCAGCGTTCTGACACCATTGATCGCCGATCTCACGGCAAATCTCATCCGCCAGGATGAAGAGGCATTAAATCGAAATCAAACATTTGTTATTAATCAAATCCGTACAATCGGCCGTAAAATCGATCCAATTAAATGTGCCGCGTCATCGATCGTCTATCAATCATGCGCGCAGACTCGCACCTGAAAGATCCTCTCGAAAAGAAAAAAATGAATGTAGATTGAGATGATTATGGCATTCTCGATTGGAGAAGCCAACGATCAGCTCAGCTCAGCTAAACACGCTGGCTGTAATCTAATCTGGCAACGGTTTCGAACGGGAAGGAAAGAATTTTGGGTTAGTATTGAGGCTCAATAGTCATGCAGATCCTCAATTTGTTCAAGCAAGCAGTGACAATACATGTCTTGTTCGCCAGATTAATGACACATATTTAAAAATAAAAATTATAAAAATTTCAATCACTCCAATACTGTCAAACATATGGCTAACTAGCTGGCGCCGGGGTTCATATCAAATTCAAATCAAACGCTACGGGAAAATAACGTCAAGGAAGCTAGGAATGGCAGTCCAAGACTTCTAGGGATAGTAGAACTCTTCTTCTTTAGGTCAATAAGGAACCTAGATAAATAATCTAATGATTAACTCACTTACTTACTTATCAGGCGCTACAACCGCTTCGTGGTCTTGGCCTGCTGCAAGAATCCTCGATACCGCTCACAGAGCCATCGTCCACCAATCCGTTATCCGGGCCGGCCCAAATGTCATCTCAATTTGGGCCTACGGCGCCTCCTCTGTCCGTGTGGATGGCCTAAAAGGACTTTAAGGGCTGGGTCGTCCGGTGTAATTCTCTTGACGTGACC
The DNA here is from genome assembly GCF_013141755.1 of Anopheles stephensi. NCBI lineage: Eukaryota > Metazoa > Arthropoda > Insecta > Diptera > Culicidae > Anopheles > Anopheles stephensi. The sequence continues at coordinate 14,403 of NW_023405052.1, read as the reverse complement.
AGGAGCCAGGTGAGTCTAATTCGCTGCACAATGGTAAGAGCTCGTCATTGTAGTGGCCCATCCAAACATACAGGGCCAAAAATCCTTCAGAGCATCTTCCTCTCGAACGCGGCTAAGATGGTTTCGCCAGCTTTGGACAGAGTCCATGTCTCAGAGGCGAATGGGAGTACTGGGACTATAAAAGTTCTGTAAAGTCCCAGCTTCGTCCGTCGCGACAGGTATTTAGAGTGGAGAAGTTTCCTCAGGCTGTAGTATGACCGGTTGGTAGCCAGCGTTACCCTTGCGCGTAACTCCACATCAATGTTGTTTTCGGCGCTGACTTTTGACCCCAGATAGGTGAAGTTGCGGACGACTTCGAAGGTGCGGTCACCTATATGTACATCACCCCTCAAACTAACGATGTCTGTGTCATCAGCGTAGGCCAGGATCTGGATTGACATATAGAGGATGGTCCCCGAAGCTTCCACCTCCGAGTCACGGATGGCTCTCTCTAGCGCCAGATTGAAAAGGAGACAGGAAAACCCATCTACCTGGCGCAGGCCCGTGGTGGTAGCAAAGGACCAACTTTTCCATCGATTTTCACCTGGCACGGAATGTAGGCCATTGTCATTCGTACAAGCCGAGAAAGCTTGGCCGGGATTCCAAAAGAGCTCATTGCGTCGTACAGTTTTACCCTGGCTATCAATGGAGGGATGGTAAAAGTGGAGCTACTGCTCCGCCATCTTCTCCAAGATTTGCTGTATCGTGAAGCTCTGGTCGGTGGTTGATTTTCCCATTCGGAATCCTATCTGATTGTTTCCGACGATCTCTTCGAACGAATGGGACAAGACGATCTTGTAGGATTAGGGAGAAGATCTTGTAGGCGGTATTCAACACCATAATACCCCAGTAATTGCTGCACTTTTGTATATCGAATGGTTAAATTAAAAGCAAAAATTTAAGTATGTATAACTATAAAAAAGTAAGATAAATTTTAATTATTGTCATCTTTTTGGCAAATATTTAGAAAAGCAATTAAGTAAAGCAATCGAACTGCGCATGGAAAGAGTTACGCAAATGCTTTCCATACGCGGTCTGTACAACAATTCGGATTCTGATAACATGTTCCATCGAACGGGCTCCCCATTTTTCTTCTTTGTTTGATTTATTTTGTTTTGTTTTTAATATATGTTTTGCGTTATAATTGTATGCTTGTCAATATATACACTTCAACGTTCTATTGGTTTGTTATTATTGGTATCAAGATAGATTACTAATTAGTTTTCCCCCAAATGTTGCACAGTGTCGATTTCCTTTGTTGCTCCTCTTTTCACTCAACCATTTGTTCTTGAATCGCAAACTTTTTCCTCCTTTTTTGTTTGTTCATATTTCAAATCGCTACTATCTAACGGCCCCATTTTAACGGCTCATATTACTGGAGTTTTTTTTTGCTTGTTTTCAATTCGGCAATGGATTTCTCTATTCGTGACGGGGAATTGTAACACTTGGCTTCTTCCAGGAATCCATCAGCACGACTACTGAGGCCATCGTGTTTGTGTCTTATCGTTTTGGATAGATAGTATAGCGTTCTTGGTAATATAGTGTATTCTATTTGAACGTTTACAAAAACTATATTTAAAAATCACAAAAGTTTGCAACCGAATTACACGAACCGAAGATCATTCGAATTAAAGCGCGCGTTGGGAAGAAAATCATAAAGACCGTTGTTAAAAAAAGAAAGAAATTCGGTTAACAAAACACACGGAAACGGAAGATTATGCCTAAAAGTCTTACAAATAAAATTTCGTGCCATATAACAACATATTTTCCCCCTTCTCAGTTTTTTTTCTCTTGTTTTTGTTTTCACTTGGAAGCAGACGAAAAACGATGCAAAATTATACACACTAAGCTGTGTTTCAGCTGGCTGAACCCTGTTTGTTTCAGTAATGGATAACGTAAGGTTGTTGCGATTACTTCTGGTTAGCTAATTTATCGCATTTCGCTTTTATCTACTATCAAATGAAAAATGTTTTCTTTTTGCTAGCAGAAGTTCTCGAACCCATGCATACATTGTCATTTACACACACACACATCCAATCACTCATTCATGCGCTCCATTCATGCCGCTATTGTCTCACGATTCTTTGCGATAGGTATTAGGATACGGTGAACTGCTGCTGAAGTTGCATTAAAACGAACTGGCTGCTAATGTAATTCAATGTAACACTTTCAGTAACTTTCCACCTAACTCTCTCGGAACGCACAGTGAAACGCTTGTTGTGGGAACCAGCTTGAAAAATCTCGATCTCGTTGCTCTATTTTCTGCTTCGATCCCTTTTCGCTAAATGACGCCCATCCGAGTCAAAAGCAGAGACATGAAATCGGTAAACGCTCTAGGCAAATGGCAAATCATCAGTTCGCAGCAATCGATTCTACAGTGCAGTTTCGTCTGCAATCGATGCACAACCGGCTAACGATAACAATGCGGTGTACGTAATTTGCGTTCTTGCACTACCCTCTGACAATCGGTGTTATCGCATCAGTCACGCCTTTCTGTTTTTTTCTTCTGCTTTTAGAACGAAACGCATCAGTTGCACTGCCTAGGCGTCGGGATTTTTCCAGTGGATTTTCATTAGCTTAGCAAAATCGCATTGTTCTTGTGGCTGTGCTTGTGGTTGTTGGGGGCAACTACTGTTCACTAGTCTTTAAGCGGCTGATAAATTGCGATCGCTGCTACAGGACTTCGCATCACCATGTGATCTGATAATACAACTCTAGTGTGTCACGACGCATCTGGACAGGCGTTTTGCTGAGGTTTGTATACCCACTCTCTCTCTCTCTCTCCTAATGCCATTATGATCAGTAGCAAGAGTCCCACATGGCAGCCCACACCATATTGTACTCTCCCATGTAGCAGAATATTGTAAATATGACTGTAAACGCTTACCTCCCAATGTCATTCAGATGCGCCACGCGTTGCCACGACTCGTTGCCTAATGATTGATCTTCGTCCACAGGTTTCACAGTCTCTCACACACACGCACACGCACTATCCACATTGTAATTCCTTTGTTGCTTCGGGGTGGCGGCTTACTATTAGCAGCTAAAGTTTTGAGACAGCCGTCTCGACGGTAGAATATGAGATTTTGTTTCTTCTTCTTTCTCTCTGTTCTGGTTTGGATTTGTGGTTGCCTCAGGCCAGAAGTCTACTCCCTCGCCCGGAGGTGGTGGTGGCCCGAACAACACACGCGTAGGAGCTTCTACTTTTGATTCTAGAGCACCGCACACCGTTTAACGGCTTTGGCTCTTCGAGTGTGCGATTAGCCACTGCAGGGTGATGTCGATGTTATCCTTTTCTTTGCAAGAAATACTATAACAACAGATCTCCCGATCCTGTATGCTAGACAAATTCCTGCAACAAATGAAAAAGGATAAATAAGGGTTAGAAATGTAGAAATTATATTGCTAAAATGTAAGTTAAATTAATAAAATATCTTGCAACGAGGAATTAATCAGTACACTAGGGTTTAAAATATGTCTAGAAGTGATATCTATCCCTAAAATCAGTAAAACTTTGAGAAAACCAATATTTTGTGGCAATAGCATTTAGAGACATGAAAGTGAATCATCAAAAGGCTAGTCGTGAACTTAAAGCGGAAAATCTCATGCTTTAAATATTAAAACCCACATAAATTCACTTAACACTTCTCTAGCATACAATAATCTTTGCTCCCTGTGTATTGCAAAAATTGAAGTAAAATTATGCAAAACTAAACGGAGTATGATGTATAACCGCGTTGAAAATCCGAAACCCCCAGCCACTCACATTCTATCGATTAGTCCAGTCTCCTCCAGTGCCCCGGGAATATCCCGCTTGTTGCCAAGCACTAACACCGGAATTCCGGCCAGCTGCGGTTTATCGAGCAGCGAGTGCAATTCATTGCGCGATGCTTCCATTTTATCCAAATCCGCAGCATCCACCATATACCTAAAATAAAAACGAAAACAATCAGTGGTGAACGAGTGACAAATCTTGCCGCTTGACAACAGACAGTACGTACACGATTGCATTCACACCCCGGCAGTACCGTTCCCACATGGACCGGAAACGCGGCTGACCTCCGATGTCCCACACCTTAATCGTGACATTTCCTTTCGTCACCTTGCGCATGTTGAAGCCGACGGTCGGTATCATATCCTCGCAAAACTGTCCTGACTGGAAAGCGAATGAAAGAAACATTAAACAAAGCCATCTTCAGCGATATAAATATATGCACGCGAACACGTTCAGTTTGCTCTGATAAGCTTGTTGGTACTCGGCCGCCACCACCATTTAACGGCGGGTTCGACGAACGAGATAATCTGGCCTCCGAAATATGTTATTCATGGAAATATTTTCGCACCCCTCACTGGTCCCTGCCTGGGTCGCTTTCTTTGCCACGCTTGGTAAATATTTTCCGTTCCCTCGGCATGGCTACAGTGTGGTGACATTGTAGCATTACGGTACTGCTTGAGACCGGCAGCAGAAAACATCCCGAGCCCGGGAGAAAAGCGCGTGCACCAGCATGGAAAAATAAATCGATAATTGACTGTGACGTCCGCAGCGGCCAAAGTGTGTCATCTTTTCGGGGAGGAGGTAGACCTTCATCAAGCAACAGCCACCGCGAGCAACAATTCACGGTAGCCGCTTTTCGCTGATACGGCGCGTTCAGGCATGGTTGCGCCGTGACTCATCTCCCTGGACACATTAACCCGCAACGATGATAACAGCACCCAGCACAACGGGATTTGCCTTTGTTAAGCGTGTGTACGTGTGCATGTGTGTGTGTTTGCCAAGCAATCCGACTTACAACAGCGGACGCGGCACTTCGGTTCAACTGGACGGCTGTGGCGCAGCAGATAGAGGGAACCTGAAGGGTGCGGCTATGGTTCGGATTGGAAAGTAGCCAGCCAGACACTTACGGCGATTACGTTGACAAAAGTTGTCTTGCCGGAATACTGCAGCCCGACGAGCGTTAGCTCCATCTCCTCCTTCCAGAACAGACTTTTGAACCAGTCCAGGATGCGGTTCAGTAGGGCTAACATTTTACAGCTGGTTTTACTCCTCGTACGCTTGTCTCACTGAACACCAGCCCGCACACCCTGTTGGCGATTTCTTTGCGTTCGCGTTTCCTTGCCTAGCGTATCCCCGCACCCTGGCACCCTGGCACTGCTGGTGATGGTGGTGGTAGCACCCAAGATGACAAAGATTGTTTGCTGTGCACTGAGCGCAGGCAGACAAATTGTTTTGGATTCCGTCGAGCTACGTTGAAGGCACTGGGCAGAATATGGCAGCTACTGTTCCGGGCACGAAAGTAACACGCACAAAACACGCACCCAAACACAACATACGGCAACACTTTCGCAAGGAATGCACTACACCCCGAATTGCTGCGGAGGACACTTTCTTCTTTGCCGACCGAAAATTGCTCGAGCTGCGCCAACAAAATGCACCTTTTGGACACAAAAAAAAATCCGATGTTGCTTGCTTTTGCACTATCACCTTGTCAAGCTATTCAGCGCTAAACGTCAAACGTGTGCCAGGGTGTGAAATATTTCAATCAGCGTATTCAGCATCTTAATTGCGTGGACAGAAATTTGAAGAAAAACCTTTTAAAGAGGAGGAAAAATTGCGAAATAATTTTAAAAACAGTCTTAAGCAATACTTTCCGAGAAACAAAAATCAATTCTTTTCCAAATAATCACAATTTTAAATAACATCGATTTCATCTGAAATATTTCACCACCCGCTGTCACCCGAGCTGCCAAAGTTGTATACAACGAAGTGCGTATGTGTGCGTGCATGGGTGCGCGAATCATTGGAGGAAATGTTTTTCTTGCCGTTGTCACTCTCGGTCAAAGGGAGAAAAATTGTTCCATAATTTCCGTGCAATGGAATGAAAGTTTCTATATTGTCGCTACCGTGCAAACAACCGCCTTTCGAGTGATTTTCCAACGATTAGCAATATTGCTTGTGAAACCATGTGTCGCTAACTGAACAAAACGGATTTGCCATTCCCAAACTGCTTCGAAAGCCGATGCATGTCGGAAACAATCTGTTGTGACACAGGAGCAGTAGAAAAAATAGTTGTTCATTCCTTCTAGTGAAACCTACTGGACCGTAGATGGAAGCAATGGAAGCAGAAAACTCCAACAAATACCAGAAACTAGCCACCGAATACTCAAAAGTAAGTATGCGTACCGACCGGACGGCTGCTTGTCGTCAGCTTTCGCTCCGTTCCCGGAAGAGTAGGGGGCGTGTTTTGATAGTTGCTATCAGTGGACCCTGGCGAGCGCCTGGCTGTTGCTTAAGCGAGTCCAATTTAATCTGATTATCGTTTCGGTGGTTGTTAACGCAGCTCCGTGCCCAGGCAAGCGTTCTCAAGCGGGCCGTCCTCGATGAACAGAACAAAAATGCATCCCTGCGGGAAACGCTGCGCCTGAAAGAGGCTACCCTCCGAAAGTCCGAACAGGAGGTGGACAGTTTGGGGTTCCGCAACAAGCAACTGGAGCGGCGCGTGGCGGCACTGCAGGAAAATCTAGAACACGAGCTAAAGAAAGCGTCCGGCGGGAAAACGCTTAAAACGAAATCATCCAACAACGACCTCAACGCTGCCCTGCCGGGCTCGGAAGGCGGCAGTGTAATCGCGGAGGAGCTGCAGCAAAAAATTCTCGAAAATGTACAGCTGTCCAACAGCTTGGAGGATAAGGGTGCGGAAGTGAAACAGTTGCAAAATCGTATCGAGGGGCTAAACCGGGAACTGCAGCAGCAAGCGACCGTTGAGCAGAAGCTGCGGAAAGAGCTTGAGCTGCTGACCGTAAGGAATTCGGAGCTTGAATCTAAGGTTTCGGAAGCGGCAAGCACGGTAAGCGACAAGCGTGGGAGCTTAGGTACTATCTCTAACGAATTTATTTTGCAGATTGGAAGCGAAGATGGACTAAGCGTTACAACGGATGTGGAAAACCATTACAACCACTTTACCGGCAGCTCGAACAGTGCGTCCCAGGGGCAAAATAATGGCACCAACAACAACAACACCACCACCACGGCCGTTAGCCAGGACGATCGAATAGTGTTTCTCGAGAAGGAGCTGAACCATTGGCGGGCCCAGTACGAGCTGCTGAAAATAGAAACCTCTAGTCACATTCGAATAGCGCCAAAGGTTGAGCAAAAGGAGGACATCTTCAGCCAAGGAGCGGACGGCATAAATAGGTAAGTGCTTTTGTTCTTCTTAAAAACCAAAGAGAACTTAGTGTAATGACAATTTCCCCTACAGAACACTGGAGGACAATCAGCAGCAGAGTGAGGTGCAAACACGGGAACAGAAGCTGACCGCGTGTTTTACGAAAAGTATCGAAGAACTGTTCCATGACAAATGTCGCGCTGAATCGAAACTGGCTTCACATTTCATTGAAGTAAGCACAACCTAACGTCGTTTAATTAGCTTTGCCCAGTTCTAACAAGCATCATTCCTTATTGCCATAGTGTCAAAGACTGCAAACCCATTTGGAGGTTTTAAAAAATCGTCTAAAGGAACGAGAGGAGGCCAACAGAGAAGAGGAGCGCCGTTACCGCATCATCGAAGATGAATTGGTAAGTGAAAGGTGTGTTCCTTCGCCGTATCCCGATTATTAACCGCCTTCTTGGGTTGGTATTATTTTAGTCCCGCACGCGGCTCAACTACGAGGAACAGATCAGTGTCCTGACCGAGCAAGTGATAAGCTTAAGTGATCAGTTAGCCAAGGCCAAGTAGTAGGGTCCGAATAGTAGCGCGGGACTGTATCTGCTTTCCCACATTGTGTTGCAGCAACACACACATGCACCCATGTTCGTGTGCTACTACTCTCAGAGATGTGAATATCATTCTATATCCTTTCCGGTGCTAGAAGGGAACCCGCATATTCTCGTGTGTGTGTGCGCGCAATAAGTTAGAATGTGCAAACCGTGTCGAAACGTTTACTGAATGTGTAATAATAAATTCTTACAAAAACGAACATTCCCATGCGTGTGTGTGATCTTTATTCATCATCCTCTATGCCGTACTTTTTCATCAGCTCTTGTTTTCGCTTCTTCAACAAGGCAGCTTCAATGTCCTTTTGACTGGGGACCGGAACGTGCGCTGTAAACCGTGGCCCAAGCAATCCCATCGGGTCTTCCTTTGTTTGCTTTTCCGGATCGCGGGTAATGTACGCATCCGACCCATAAATGTCCGGTTCGTCGTCATCCTTCTCCGTCGACTGTTGGGTACCTTTCGCACTGTTCCACTCCTCCACGGCACGCTGTATCGCTTGCTTTTCTGCCTTTTCTTCCAGCGGTAGCAGGATACCGTCATCGTCGTCCCGATAGCCGTAGTAATCGGCATCGATGTCTTTCATCAACTCGGCACGAGTTTTCTTCGGTGGTGGTGGTGGTTCCTGCTCGAAACAGCTCACGCACTCCGGGAAGATCTTTCGCGGCGCCGAAATACTTGTATCCCCGATTGCCGGGCACTTCTCGGCCCTCTGCATCGAACATCCGCGGACCATAGCGCCGGTAGTGTGGTCCGCCCAGATCCGATATTTGATTCTCCCAGTGTCGTTTCTCCCGCAGCAGTTTGTTAATTTCATCGTTTAAATCACGTATACGGAACTCACCCAAACCGGCTAAAAAAGAAAAGAACAGAAGTGCGCATTTACAACCTGTGGAGCACATAGGTAGTGAGCGTCATGCCTACCGTTTTGAATTTGTGCTACTTTTTTCGATATTTCTCGAATGATTTCCTGGCGCCACTTTTCGCACTGTCCCAGATCGCGACATTCGGAAGCGAGGTACGGACGGCGTTCCTGTTTTCCCGTTTCGGTTTCTTTTGCCGCCCGCCATCGAGCCAGTGTTGTCCTGCCAGAGAAGAAAACAAAGCGTGGTTAACGGAATCTAAAACATCCTACAGAACATGCCACTTACATCGCTTTTTCCGCATTACGTGCTGTGGGGAAGGAAGAAAAATGCATAAATTAATAGGAAAAACATTTTGAACGCTATATTTTACTCACCATTTTGATGCTGCGTGCTTGTTTGTTGATGAATAAAACGTAACAAAGCGATGCTCGCAGTTTGACAGCTCAGCAAGCTGTCAGTGGGCCAGCAGCTGTCACCCGACTGACAGCACAGGAAACATTTTCCCGTAGTTGTGATTTCGTACGCAATGTATTTACGTCGCTGCGTGAAGAGTAAATAAACAAGAGACGATCGATGGAAGAACGGGCAGGGCGACGGACTGCAGTGTACTTTCAATTGAATTAAATTCATTTTTACGGACCCACAACTAACCCCTCGCCCCGATCGGGAGTGCTGTCCAGCGAGTCCGTCGAACAGGCCAGATGGTAGGTGAGTAATCGGCGACAGAGCAGCAAAATTATCGACGATGGTGCTTCGATCAGTCTGATAAGTGATAACTCCGGTTTGACTGCTGGGGTGGTCGGACGGATTTTGAAGCTGTATCCCTTGTCGGAAGATTTGATGCTGTGAGAAGCAGTCCACCAGTGATCCGATGGACGGCAGAACCACGGAACGATTCCCGAACAACGCGACAGTAACGAAAAACGACGACGGAAACGTACCACGGTACCGATCCAGGGCGTGTCCAAGCGCGAGTGGGCGAGGGCAACAAGCGGAAAGATAAGCCGCGAGTGTAAGATAAACCTCGGGCCCACCACACGGCCGATCTCGAACTACCTGACCGCGCAGTGTACGACAAGTGTGGCCCCGCATACGACGGCGTCGACGACAAACGATTACGATGGCTAACGGGGTACGGTGCCGGACGGTGACGCGATGGGAGCAAACAGTGCCATCAGCAAATTTGTAGGTGTGCGGGGACAAGGCGCTCGGCTACAACTTTTATGCGGTTACCTGCGAAAGTTGTAAGGCCTTTTTCCGGCGCAATGCCCTCTCCACCAAAGGATTTACGTGTCCGTTCAATGAAAACTGTGACATTACCGTCGTAACGCGACGCTTCTGCCAAAGTGTCGGCTGGAGAAGTGTTTCGGATCGGCATGAAGAAGGAGTACATCATGTCGGAGGAGGACAAGGTGCTGAAGCGAAAGAAATAGAGCAGAACCGTGCCAAAAAGAGGCAGAGCAATGGGAGCGCTTCGGGAAGCGGCAGCGCAACGAAGCGATCGTGAAACCACACCGGCCGGACCAGCGTGCCGGCCAGAATAAAGCGGAAAAGTCACTGGAAACGTTCGATGGTGGTGATTGTTGGAATAATTCCTCGTCCTCGGAGTATGGCACGGGCGAAATGCTTCAGACGGGTGGTGCGAGCAACTCGTCGACGATCCTCACAACGACCGCGATCCGTGAAGCAGCTCCCTCTAACTCCTCCAATCAATCGATGCTATCCAATGGTACCTCGAACGATTACAGTCGGATTGCTTCACCATCCGAGCTGAGCAGTACGCCCAGCTCGTCTGCGTACCACAATCCGCACAGTTCTCTCTACTCGGATGCGGAGCTGCTTTCGTCTGCCGTTGCCTCCCTACAGTCGTCTAGCAGTGGTCCGAAACCACCGGAATCATCGCAATCTAGCGGACGCACTTTGGGAAATGAACGATCGACTTCCCCCCGTGACGATCGATTCCAGTGCGGAGGATATTTGTGAATCGGATCGTCAACTATCCTACCCGTGCCAGCCAAACGATCGCAGTCGCTCATGAAAAGCCCCAAGGATGCAGTAGTTTTATATAAGTCCAAAATTATCAATCTCAGTGTGATGCGTTGAAGCGATTAGCCATTCATTACCGCACCGGGAGATGCACTGCAGATCATTAGCAAAATCATGAACTCTCCGTTGGATTGCGCTGACGGTGTTTGCCCAGTTTATGAGCTCCCCGACCGATGCACTTCAGCTGATCGGAAAGATCGTTAGCTCGCCGGCCGATGTGCTACAGTTATGCAGCCAGCTTATGAACCAACCGGAAGATGCGCTACAGGTGATGAACAAGTTTATGAGCTCACCGCCGAAGCACTGCAGATGATCAACAGATGATGAACCATTCGACATTGTGAAAACGTCAAAGAGGCGGCCGATACGTCCCAGAAAGATGAAGACGATCAGCAGCAGCAGCAGCAGCAACAACAGCAGCAACAACAGCAGCATCAGCACAAGAGCCACAAATTGCCACCTGCCACACACCATACTACTGAGCATCAATTCATCAGACGGATCTGCCCTCATCGTGCATTGATTCGGTGGCATCGGATCAACATCAGATGATTCGCTCGATCATGCAAGAAGCGACGATCGCTACGGATCGGTGGGTACGATCAGTGCAGCCGCTTCGCCATCCTCCACCTCCAACTACGAGCCTCCGTACACATCGATGCTCGACCCGCTGCTTTCCAGCACGACGACCTCCCTAGTACATTCCCACAACTACAACCACAGCCATCAGCTGCAAATGACCACTGCAAATCCAGCCAGCCTCACCCAGCTGCTCGAGCGACATCGCGGACGTTGTGTTTGCGGCATCGTCCACCTTTGGCCGATGATCCCGATCATCGTACCGCCGTCGGATGATTTGGGCATATTTCAGGACATCGAAGCGCAAACCGGTATGCGCACACGCTCGAGTCGGTCCTGATGCAGGCCATCAAGCTCGAGTACGAAGGATACAACAGCAGCCCGATCGGGTCGAGCTCGAGCCAGCAGTCGACCACCCTCACCCGACGGTCGGCAGCAACAGCATCGAGTTAAACGATGCTGAAAGAGCCAAGCTGAACGAGCTGATTGTGGCCAATAAAGCGCTGTACGCACCGGTGGATTGATGATCTCGCCTCACTCATCTCGGACGACTGCCGGATAAAGGTGAGTGGTGGTTATGATGGTGGGATGATTGATTGAGACGAGGATCGTCTTTGAATCGAGGTTTTTGTACAGGACCTTATCGCGCTCTTGTTTTCTTTCAATAAATGTTGAGAGATCGTAAAACAGATTCTTTCGTTGTGTAATAATCTCCTTTAAAATTATGATTTCCCTCTCATACTCCATTGCACAAAACGATTCTCTTAATTGTACCCAATCGTTTAAAAGTCCCAACCCACCAATTTGGATGCCTCTCCGATTTTTATTGCCCGCCTTCACTTATCAACAACAAATCATGGGCACAGATTAAGGTGGCTGCTTGTGTACACCTCGAGCACACGATTGGGTTAGCAATATCGGTACGGAATTGTCCGGCGGTGGTCACCGCTTGGACCGCCGCTGATAAGAAGGGCCACCGGATGATTAGCGTAACCATCGATTGCAGCGCACACCTGTATCCGCTGGTGATACCGAAAATGTACTTGAAAATCGGTGGGCCCCTCGATTGTTGTGTATTTGCCTGGTTATAATGTTGTTACGTGTTTGCACTTTGGGGCAATAAGTATAATCTATTGATTAACCATGAGCACGACGTGGTGTGCGATAACGGAAGGCTTCTGTGCTGTCTGTGTATGGTGACGCGCTGCAATTGGTTCGAACGGAAGCACTGTGCGATGATAGTCATGGTTTAATCGCTACTGAGCGAAACGATTTTTTTTGTCTCTTTTATCACAGAGCAATCAAACGCAGCAAGATCCGCAGTGCTGAAGGTGATAAATAACCGCACATGCCATACGACGCCTTGTTAAGATGTCGAGAAGAGATCAGCGCCTTCAAGAACATGTGCCAGGAGGATCAGCTGGCGCTGCTGAAGGGAGGCTGCACGGAAGAGAGATGATGATTTACGGTCCGCCATGCAGTACGATTGTGATAGAGCAACATGGAAGGTATGTCGATTTAGCTGAGCTCTTAACCCTTAATGTTCTACAATAATTTTTACAATTGTACTTCCAGATACCTCACAGCAGGAGGAAATGGTCAAACATACGTGCCGATGTGCTCAAGCTTGCAAGGGTAATGTTGTACCAGGAGCATGAACGGTTCATACGAACGTTCGAGAAGAAATGGCGCTCGGATGAAAAATTCATTTTAATCATGTGTGCCATAACGCTGTTTTCGCCCCGATCGTCCCAAAACTATACACTCCGATGTGATTAAACTGAACAGGTAGTAACCGTTGATTACCTTTGGTAGAATAAACTAAAACATTTTTTTTTCTACCAAATACATTACAGAACTCGTACTACTATTTGCTACGTCGATACTTGGAAGCATCTATCCGGATGCGAGGCACGCTCGGTATTCCTAAAGCTGATGCAGAAGATATCGGACCTACACTTTTTTGAACGATGAAATAATCAGCGTTTACCTGAATGTCAATCCATCCGAGGTGGAACCACTGTTGCGTGAAAATATTTGACCTTAGGGTGCACTAGGTGTTGTCGCTATTTTCTTGTAATCGCTATCCGGCGCCTGGTGACAATGCACCGCATATGACACACAATAGCTATGTGCAATATTTTATATTTGTGTGCTAGAGAATGAGAAGCAAGCATTTAGTTTGCTTACGGATGCACTACCTAATCTGTCTAGTAATGCTAGCGACGCTTTAAACACGATGATCGGTTATGATTTCTACATGGAGGCATATAGTTGTAAAATGCTTAGGTTATTTTATTTCATATCGCCAGTTTGTACACATCACGCCACACAGATTAGTCAGTGTTATGTTACGCCGTAAACAAGCTTGCCAGGATGCAAGCTAAATAAGTTACGATCGTTGATCACTAGCAGTACAGTTCAGCAGGCTGCTTCACAGAACAAAGTGTTAAGTAACAGCGGCAAGTTCGGTATGCAGAAGCTTTAAACTAAGGTACAATGGTATCAATAAGCAACTCGCGTGGAAGCACACATCGTTCCTACAGGAGAGGATGTCAGAGAGACATGTAATGAAACTAAGATGTTGAAAATATTGGCCTTATAGAATTGTGATGAACCAGCAGCGTTAGCTAGAATGAATTTGCAGAAGTTTACCAGTTTTTGTTGTGGTTTGTTTAACGTACGATAACGTTCACGTTCGACACATTTTTTTTTATGTAACCATACATACGCTTGATTAATGAGGTGCCCCATACTGCAAGTAAAACCGCAATCGACCAAAAATAGTTCAAATTACAGTTAGACAGATGATGAAGCATAGCTTCGTATTTTATTTCCTACGTATTGAACATTTGTAATGTGTGTTTGCTCGGTGTTACGGAAACCGTTGGAAACCGGCTCTGTATGTTTCGTCAAATGTATTGTTATTGTATGGAATGTAATTGTACTTTTTGCTTTTGAACAAATTACACGTATAGAATGTAAATAAACTATATTTTCGTTCCTGTGCATTGCATGAAACACGATCGTACTATTGATTGCTAATTATTGATTACGTCTGATAGTACTATTCGATATGCAAAAATGATGATGGAGGCGCCTGG
>NW_023405051.1:0-57144 GCF_013141755.1 Anopheles stephensi | reverse complement strand
TATGGTTCTCTGATGACTGCTTAAGGAGTAGGAGACGGTGTCCAAAGGTCTGTGGGGGTATCAAAGCGATACCTCGATGAATAGGGGTACCAATGAGTACGAAATGAAGGGTCCCATAGTCACCATACAAGTTATAGGAGGTGTCCAAAGAACGAAAAGGGTTCCATATTCGGCTGTTCCTACTATATGGTTCTCTGATGACTGCTGAAGGAGTAGTAAGACGGTGTCAAAAGGTCTGTTGGGGGTATCAAAGCCGATACCCTCGATGAATAGGGGGTACCAACTGAGTACGGAATATGAAGGTCCCATAGTCGCCATACAAGTTATAGGAGGTGTCCAAAGAACGAAAAGGGTTCATATTCGGCTGTTCCTAACTCATATGGTTCTCTGAATGATGCTCTAAGGAGTAGTAAGACGGGGTGTCCAAAGGTTGTTGGGGGTATCAAAGCGATACCCTCGATGAATAGGGGTACCAACTGAGTACGAAATGAAGGTCCCCATAGTCGCCATACAAGGTTATAGGAGGTGTCCAAAGAACGAAAAGGGTTCCAATATTCGGCTGTTCCTACTATATGCTTCTTCGATGACTCTCTAAGGAGTAGTAAGACGGTTGTCCAAGGTCTGTTGGGGAAATATCAAAGGCGATACCTCGATGAATAGGGTGTACAACGAGTTCGATATGAAGGTCCCATAGTCGCATAAAGTTAAATGAGGTTGTTCAAAGTACGAAATAGGGTTCCATATTCGGCTGTAATCATATGGTTCTATGTTGAATGCTCTAAGGGAAGAGTTAAGACGGGTCCAAAGGTCTGTTGGGGGTATCAAGCTATACCTCGATGACTAGGGTACCAAATGGTACGACAATTGAAGGTCCCCTAGTCGACCAGACAGTAACAGGAGGTGTCCAAAGTACGAAAAGGGTTGTCCTTTCGGCTGTTACTCCCATATTGTTCTCTGATGACTGCTCTAAGGATAGTAAGACGGGTGTCCAAAGCGTCTGTTGGGGGTCTCAAAGCCGATACCCTCGATGAATAAGGTGTACCAACTGAGTACGAACTGAAGGTCCCCATAGTCGCCATACAAGTTACTAGGAGGGTCCAAAGTACGAAAAGGGTTCCATATTCGGCTGTTCCTTACTATAATGGTTCTCTGATGACTGCTTCTAAAGGAGTAGTAAGACGGTGTCCAAAGGTTCTGTTGGGGGTATCACAGCGATACCCGCGCAGAATAGGGTACCAACTGAGTACGAAATGAAGGTCCTATAGTCGTCATACAAGTTATAGGAGGTGTTCCAAAGAACGAAAAGGGTTTCCATATTCGGCTGTTCCTACCATATGGTTCTCTGATGACTGCTTCTAAGGAGTAGTAAGACGGTGTCCAAAGGTCTGTTGGGGGTATCACAAGCGATACCCTCGATGAATAGGGGGTACCAACTGAGTACGAAATGAAGGTCCCCATAGTCGCCATACAAGTTATAGGAGGTGTCCAAAGTAACGAAAAAGGGTTCCATATTCGGCTGTTCCTACTATATGGTTCTCTGATGGACTGCTCCTAAGGAGTAGTAAGACGGTGTCCAAAGGTCTGTTGGGGGTATCAAAGCGATACCCTCGATGAATAGGGGTACCAACTGAGTACGAAATGAAGGTCCCCATAGTCGCCATACAAGTTATAGAGGTGTCCAAAGAACGAAAAGGGTTCCATATTCGGGCTGTTCCTACTATATGGTTCTCTGATGACTGCTTTAAGGAGTAGTAAGACGGTGTCCAAAGGTTCTGTTGGGGGTATCACAGCGATACCCTCGATGAATAGGGTTACCAACTGAGTAACGAATGAAGGTCCCCATAGTCGCCAGAACAAGTTATAGGAGGTGTCCAAAGTAACGAAAAGGTTCCATATTCGGCTGTTCCTACTATATGGTTCTCCTGATGACTGCTTAAGGAGTAGTAAGACGGTGTCCAAAGGTCTGTTGGGGGTATCAAAGCGATACCCTCGATGAATAGGGGTACCAACTGAGTACGAAATGAAGGTCCCCATAGTCGCCCATACAAGTTATAGGAGGTGTCCAAAGACGAAAAGGGTTCCATATTCGGCTGTTCCTCCTATATGGTTCTCTGATGACTGCTCTAAGGAGTAGTTAAGACGGTGTCCAAAGGTCTGTTGGGGGTATCACAGCGATACCCTCGATGAATAGGGGTACCAACTGAGTACGATATGAAGTCCCCATAGTCGCCATACAAGTTATAAGGAGGTGTCCAAAGTAACGAAAAGGGTTCCATATTCGGCTGTTCCTACTATATGGTTCTCTGATGACTGCTCTAAGGAGTAGTAAGGACGGTGTCCAAAGGTCTGTTGGGGGTATCAAAGCGATACCCTCGATGAATAGGGTACCAACTGAGTACGAAATGAAGGTCCCCATAGTCGTCCATACAAGTTATAGGAGGTGTCCAAAGAACGAAAAGGGTTCCATATCGGCTGTTCTACTACATGGTTCTCTGATGACTGCTCTAAGGAGTAGTAAGACGGTGTCAAAGGGTCTGTTGGGGGTATCACAGCGATACCCTCGATGAATAGGGGTACCAACTGAGTACGAAATGAAGGTCCCCATAGTCGCCATACAAGTTATAGGAGGTGTCCAAAGAACGAAAAGGGTTCCATATTCGGCTGTTCCTACTATATGGTTCTCTGATGACTGCTCTAAGGAGTAGTAAGACGGTGTCCAAAGGTCTGTTGGGGGTATCAAAGCGATACCTCGATGAATAGGGTACCAACTGAGTACGATCATGAAGGTCCCCATAGTCGCCATACAAGTTATAGGAGGATGTCCAAAGAACGAAAAGGTTCCATATTCGGCTGTTCCTACCAATATGGTTCTCTGATGACTGCTCTAAGGAGTAGTAAGACGGTGTCCAAAGGTCTGTTGGGGGTATCAAAGCGATACCTCGATGAATAGGGGTACCAACTGAGTACGAAATGAAGGTCCCCATAGTCGCCATACAAGTTATAGGAGGTGTCCAAAGAACGAAAAGGGTTCCATATTCGGTGTTCCTACTAATGGTTCTCTGATGACTGCTCTAAGGAGTAGTAAGACGGTGTCCAAAGGTCTGTTGGGGGGTATCAAAGCGATACCCTCGATGACTAGGGGTACCAACTGAGTACGAAATGAAGGTCCCATAGTCGCCATACAAGTTATAGGAGGTGTCCCAAAGAACGAAAAGGGTTCCATTATTCGGCTGTTCCTACCATCATGGTTCTCTGATGACTGCTTCTAAGGAGTAGTAGACGGTGTCCAAAGGTCTGTTGGGGTATCAAAGCGATACCCTCGATGAATAGGGGTACCAACTGAGTACGAAATGAAGGTCCCCATAGTCGCCATACAAGTTATAGAAGGTGTCCAAAGTACGAAAAGGGTTCCATATTCGGCTGTTCCTACTATATGGTTCTCTGATGACTGCTCTAAGGAGTAGTAAGACGGTGTCCAAAGGTCTGTTGGGGGTATCACAGCGATACCCTCGATGAATAGGGGTACCAACTGAGTACGATATGAAGGTCCCATAGTCGCCATACAAGTTATAGGAGGTGTCCAAAGAACGAAAAGGGTTCCATATTCGGCTGTTCCTACTATATGGTTCTCTGATGACTGCTCTAAGGAGTAGTAAGACGGTGTCCAAAGGTCTGTTGGGGGTATCAAAGCGATACCCTCGATGAATAAGGGTACCAACTGAGTACGATATGAAGGTCCCATAGTCGCCATACAAGTTATAGGAGGTGTCCAAAGAACGAAAAGGGTTCCATATTCGGCTGTTCCTACTATATGGTTCTCTGATGACTGCTCTAAGGAGTAGTAAGACGGTGTCCAAAGGTCTGTTGGGGGTATCACAGCGATACCCTCGATGAATAGGGGTACCAACTGAGTACGATATGAAGGTCCCATAGTCGCCATACAAGTTATAGGAGGTGTCCAAAGAACGAAAAGGGTTCCATATTCGGCTGTTCCTACTATATGGTTCTCTGATGACTGCTCTAAGGAGTAGTAAGACGGTGTCCAAAGGTCTGTTGGGGGTATCAAAGCGATACCCTCGATGAATAGGGTACCAACTGAGTACGAAATGAAGGTCCCCATAGTCGCCATACAAGTTATAGGAGGTGTCCAAAGAACGAAAAGGGTTCCATATTCGGCTGTTCCTACTATATGGTTCTCTGATGACTGCTCTAAGGAGTAGTAAGACGGTGTCCAAAGGTCTGTTGGGGGTATCAAAGCGATACCCTCGATGAATAGGGGTACCAACTGAGTACGATATGAAGGTCCCCATAGTCGCCATACAAGTTATAGGAGGTGTCCAAAGAACGAAAAGGGTTCCATATTCGGCTGTTCCTACTATATGGTTCTCTGATGACTGCTCTAAGGAGTAGTAAGACGGTGTCCAAAGGTCTGTTGGGGGTATCAAAGCGATACCCTCGATGAATAGGGGTACCAACTGAGTACGAAATGAAGGTCCCCATAGTCGCCATACAAGTTATAGGAGGTGTCCAAAGAACGAAAAGGGTTCCATATTCGGCTGTTCCTACTATATGGTTCTCTGATGACTGCTCTAAGGAGTAGTAAGACGGTGTCCAAAGGTCTGTTGGGGGTATCAAAGCGATACCCTCGATGAATAGGGGTACCAACTGAGTACGAATGAAGGTCCCCATAGTCGCCATACAAGTTATAGGAGGTGTCCAAAGAACGAAAAGGGTTCCATATTCGGCTGTTCCTACTATATGGTTCTCTGATGACTGCTCTAAGGAGTAGTAAGACGGTGTCCAAAGGTCTGTTGGGGGTATCAAAGCGATACCCTCGATGAATAGGGTACCAACTGAGTACGAAATGAAGGTCCCCATAGTCGCCATACAAGTTATAGGAGGTGTCCAAAGAACGAAAAGGGTTCCATATTCGGCTGTTCCTACTATATGGTTCTCTGATGACTGCTCTAAGGAGTAGTAAGACGGTGTCCAAAGGTCTGTTGGGGGTATCAAAGCGATACCCTCGATGAATAGGGGTACCAACTGAGTACGAAATGAAGGTCCCCATAGTCGCCATACAAGTTATAGGAGGTGTCCAAAGAACGAAAAGGGTTCCATATTCGGCTGTTCCTACTATATGGTTCTCTGATGACTGCTCTAAGGAGTAGTAAGACGGTGTCCAAAGGTCTGTTGGGGGTATCAAAGCGATACCCTCGATGAATAGGGGTACCAACTGAGTACGACATGAAGGTCCCCATAGTCGCCATACAAGTTATAGGAGGTGTCCAAAGAACGAAAAGGGTTCCATATTCGGCTGTTCCTACTATATGGTTCTCTGATGACTGCTCTAAGGAGTAGTAAGACGGTGTCCAAAGGTCTGTTGGGGGTATCAAAGCGATACCCTCGATGAATAGGGGTACCAACTGAGTACGACATGAAGGTCCCCATAGTCGCCATACAAGTTATAGGAGGTGTCCAAAGAACGAAAAGGGTTCCATATTCGGCTGTTCCTACTATATGGTTCTCTGATGACTGCTCTAAGGAGTAGTAAGACGGTGTCCAAAGGTCTGTTGGGGGTATCAAAGCGATACCCTCGATGAATAGGGGTACCAACTGAGTACGATATGAAGGTCCCCATAGTCGCCATACAAGTTATAGGAGGTGTCCAAAGAACGAAAAGGGTTCCATATTCGGCTGTTCCTACTATATGGTTCTCTGATGACTGCTCTAAGGAGTAGTAAGACGGTGTCCAAAGGTCTGTTGGGGGTATCAAAGCGATACCCTCGATGAATAGGGGTACCAACTGAGTACGATATGAAGGTCCCCATAGTCGCCATACAAGTTATAGGAGGTGTCCAAAGAACGAAAAGGGTTCCATATTCGGCTGTTCCTACTATATGGTTCTCTGATGACTGCTCTAAGGAGTAGTAAGACGGTGTCCAAAGGTCTGTTGGGGGTATCAAAGCGATACCCTCGATGAATAGGGGTACCAACTGAGTACGAATGAAGGTCCCCATAGTCGCCATACAAGTTATAGGAGGTGTCCAAAGAACGAAAAGGGTTCCATATTCGGCTGTTCCTACTATATGGTTCTCTGATGACTGCTCTAAGGAGTAGTAAGACGGTGTCCAAAGGTCTGTTGGGGGTATCACAGCGATACCCTCGATGAATAGGGGTACCAACTGAGTACGAAAGAAGGTCCCCATAGTCGCCATACAAGTTATAGGAGGTGTCCAAAGAACGAAAAGGGTTCCATATTCGGCTGTTCCTACTATATGGTTCTCTGATGACTGCTCTAAGGAGTAGTAAGACGGTGTCCAAAGGTCTGTTGGGGGTATCACAGCGATACCCTCGATGAATAGGGGTACCAACTGAGTACGAAATGAAGGTCCCCATAGTCGCCATACAAGTTATAGGAGGTGTCCAAAGAACGAAAAGGGTTCCATATTCGGCTGTTCCTACTATATGGTTCTCTGATGACTGCTCTAAGGAGTAGTAAGACGGTGTCCAAAGGTCTGTTGGGGGTATCACAGCGATACCCTCGATGAATAGGGGTACCAACTGAGTACGATATGAAGGTCCCCATAGTCGCCATACAAGTTATAGGAGGTGTCCAAAGAACGAAAAGGGTTCCATATTCGGCTGTTCCTACTATATGGTTCTCTGATGACTGCTCTAAGGAGTAGTAAGACGGTGTCCAAAGGTCTGTTGGGGGTATCACAGCGATACCCTCGATGAATAGGGGTACCAACTGAGTACGAAATGAAGGTCCCCATAGTCGCCATACAAGTTATAGGAGGTGTCCAAAGAACGAAAAGGGTTCCATATTCGGCTGTTCCTACTATATGGTTCTCTGATGACTGCTCTAAGGAGTAGTAAGACGGTGTCCAAAGGTCTGTTGGGGGTATCACAGCGATACCCTCGATGAATAAGGGGTACCAACTGAGTACGATATGAAGGTCCCCATAGTCGCCATACAAGTTATAGGAGGTGTCCAAAGAACGAAAAGGGTTCCATATTCGGCTGTTCCTACTATATGGTTCTCTGATGACTGCTCTAAGGAGTAGTAGACGGTGTCCAAAGGTCTGTTGGGGGTATCACAGCGATACCCTCGATGAATAGGGGTACCAACTGAGTACGAAATGAAGGTCCCCATAGTCGCCATACAAGTTATAGGAGGTGTCCAAAGAACGAAAAGGGTTCCATATTCGGCTGTTCCTACTATATGGTTCTCTGATGACTGCTCTAAGGAGTAGTAAGACGGTGTCCAAAGGTCTGTTGGGGGTATCACAGCGATACCCTCGATGAATAGGGGTACCAACTGAGTACGATATGAAGGTCCCCATAGTCGCCATACAAGTTATAGGAGGTGTCCAAAGAACGAAAAGGGTTCCATATTCGGCTGTTCCTACTATATGGTTCTCTGATGACTGCTCTAAGGAGTAGTAAGACGGTGTCCAAAGGTCTGTTGGGGGTATCACAGCGATACCCTCGATGAATAGGGGTACCAACTGAGTACGATATGAAGGTCCCCATAGTCGCCATACAAGTTATAGGAGGTGTCCAAAGAACGAAAAGGGTTCCATATTCGGCTGTTCCTACTATATGGTTCTCTGATGACTGCTCTAAGGAGTAGTAAGACGGTGTCCAAAGGTCTGTTGGGGGTATCAAAGCGATACCCTCGATGAATAGGGTACCAACTGAGTACGATATGAAGGTCCCCATAGTCGCCATACAAGTTATAGGAGGTGTCCAAAGAACGAAAAGGGTTCCATATTCGGCTGTTCCTACTATATGGTTCTCTGATGACTGCTCTAAGGAGTAGTAAGACGGTGTCCAAAGGTCTGTTGGGGGTATCACAGCGATACCCTCGATGAATAGGGGTACCAACTGAGTACGATATGAAGGTCCCCATAGTCGCCATACAAGTTATAGGAGGTGTCCAAAGAACGAAAAGGGTTCCATATTCGGCTGTTCCTACTATATGGTTCTCTGATGACTGCTTTAAGGAGTAGTAAGACGGTGTCCAAAGGTCTGTTGGGGGTATCAAAGCGATACCCTCGATGAATAGGGGTACAACTGAGTACGAAATGAAGGTCCCCATAGTCGCCATACAAGTTATAGGAGGTGTCCAAAGAACGAAAAGGGTTCCATATTCGGCTGTTCCTACTATATGGTTCTCTGATGACTGCTCTAAGGAGTAGTAAGACGGTGTCCAAAGGTCTGTTGGGGGTATCAAAGCGATACCCTCGATGAATAAGGGGTACCAACTGAGTACGAAATGAAGGTCCCCATAGTCGCCATACAAGTTATAGGAGGTGTCCAAAGAACGAAAAGGGTTCCATATTCGGCTGTTCCTACTATATGGTTCTCTGATGACTGCTCTAAGGAGTAGTAAGACGGTGTCCAAAGGTCTGTTGGGGGTATCACAGCGATACCCTCGATGAATAGGGGTACCAACTGAGTACGAATGAAGGTCCCCATAGTCGCCATACAAGTTATAGGAGGTGTCCAAAGAACGAAAAGGGTTCCATATTCGGCTGTTCCTACTATATGGTTCTCTGATGACTGCTCTAAGGAGTAGTAAGACGGTGTCCAAAGGTCTGTTGGGGGTATCACAGCGATACCCTCGATGAATAAGGGTACAACTGAGTACGATATGAAGGTCCCCATAGTCGCCATACAAGTTATAGGAGGTGTCCAAAGAACGAAAAGGGTTCCATATTCGGCTGTTCCTACTATATGGTTCTCTGATGACTGCTTAAAGGAGTAGTAAGACGGTGTCCAAAGGTCTGTTGGGGGTATCAAAGCGATACCCTCGATGAATAGGGGTACCAACTGAGTACGAATATGAAGGTCCCATAGTCGCCATACAAGTTATAGGAGGTGTCCAAAGAACGAAAGGGTTCCATATTCGGTTTTTCCTACTATATGGTTCTCTGATGACTGCTCTAAGGAGTAGTGAGACGGTGTCCAAAGGTCTGTTGGGGGTATCAAAGCGATACCCTCGATGAATAAGGGTACCAACTGAGTACGATATGAAGGTCCCCATAGTCGCCATACAAGTTATAGGAGGTGTCCAAAGAACGAAAAGGGTTCCATATTCGGCTGTTCCTACTATATGGTTCTCTGATGACTGCTCTAAGGAGTAGTAAGACGGTGTCCAAAGGTCTGTTGGGGGTATCACAGCGATACCCTCGATGAATAGGGGTACCAACTGAGTACGAAATGAAGGTCCCCATAGTCGCCATACAAGTTATAGGAGGTGTCCAAAGAACGAAAAGGGTTCCATATTCGGCTGTTCCTACTATATGGTTCTCTGATGACTGCTCTAAGGAGTAGTAAGACGGTGTCCAAAGGTCTGTTGGGGGTATCAAAGCGATACCCTCGATGAATAGGGGTACCAACTGAGTACGATATGAAGGTCCCCATAGTCGCCATACAAGTTATAGGAGGTGTCCAAAGAACGAAAAGGGTTCCATATTCGGCTGTTCCTACTATATGGTTCTCTGATGACTGCTCTAAGGAGTAGTAAGACGGTGTCCAAAGGTCTGTTGGGGGTATCAAAGCGATACCCTCGATGAATAGGGGTACCAACTGAGTACGAAATGAAGGTCCCATAGTCGCCATACAAGTTATAGGAGGTGTCCAAAGAACGAAAAGGGTTCCATATTCGGCTGTTCCTACTATATGGTTCTCTGATGACTGCTCTAAGGAGTAGTAAGACGGTGTCCAAAGGTCTGTTGGGGGTATCAAAGCGATACCCTCGATGAATAGGGGTACCAACTGAGTACGATATGAAGGTCCCCATAGTCGCCATACAAGTTATAGGAGGTGTCCAAAGAACGAAAAGGGTTCCATATTCGGCTGTTCCTACTATATGGTTCTCTGATGACTGCTCTAAGGAGTAGTAAGACGGTGTCCAAAGGTCTGTTGGGGGTATCAAAGCGATACCCTCGATGAATAGGGGTACCAACTGAGTACGATATGAAGGTCCCATAGTCGCCATACAAGTTATAGGAGGTGTCCAAAGAACGAAAAGGGTTCCATATTCGGCTGTTCCTACTATATGGTTCTCTGATGACTGCTCTAAGGAGTAGTAAGACGGTGTCCAAAGGTCTGTTGGGGGTATCAAAGCGATACCCTCGATGAATAGGGGTACCAACTGAGTACGAAATGAAGGTCCCCATAGTCGCCATACAAGTTATAGGAGGTGTCCAAAGAACGAAAAGGGTTCCATATTCGGCTGTTCCTACTATATGGTTCTCTGATGACTGCTCTAAGGAGTAGTAAGACGGTGTCCAAAGGTCTGTGGGGGTATCAAAGCGATACCCTCGATGAATAGGGGTACCAACTGAGTACGAAATGAAGGTCCCCATAGTCGCCATACAAGTTATAGGAGGTGTCCAAAGAACGAAAAGGGTTCCATATTCGGCTGTTCCTACTATATGGTTCTCTGATGACTGCTCTAAGGAGTAGTAAGACGGTGTCCAAAGGTCTGTGGGGGTATCAAAGCGATACCCTCGATGAATAGGGGTACCAACTGAGTACGAAATGAAGGTCCCATAGTCGCCATACAAGTTATAGGAGGTGTCCAAAGAACGAAAAGGGTTCCATATTCGGCTGTTCCTACTATATGGTTCTCTGATGACTGCTCTAAGGAGTAGTAAGACGGTGTCCAAAGGTCTGTTGGGGGTATCAAAGCGATACCCTCGATGAATAGGGGTACCAACTGAGTACGAAATGAAGGTCCCCATAGTCGCCATACAAGTTATAGGAGGTGTCCAAAGAACGAAAGGGTTCCATATTCGGCTGTTCCTACTATATGGTTCTCTGATGACTGCTCTAAGGAGTAGTAAGACGGTGTCCAAAGGTCTGTTGGGGGTATCAAAGCGATACCCTCGATGAATAAGGGTACCAACTGAGTACGAAATGAAGGTCCCCATAGTCGCCATACAAGTTATAGGAGGTGTCCAAAG
Source organism: Anopheles stephensi (assembly GCF_013141755.1). Lineage (NCBI taxonomy): Eukaryota > Metazoa > Arthropoda > Insecta > Diptera > Culicidae > Anopheles > Anopheles stephensi. Next base: position 46,165 of record NW_023405051.1, on the reverse strand, counting down.
AACGAAAAGGGTTCCATATTCGGCTGTTCCTACTATATGGTTCTCTGATGACTGCTCTAAGGAGTAGTAAGACGGTGTCCAAAGGTCTGTTGGGGTATCAAAGCGATACCCTCGATGAATAGGGGTACCAACTGAGTACGATATGAAGGTCCCCATAGTCGCCATACAAGTTATAGGAGGTGTCCAAAGAACGAAAAGGGTTCCATATTCGGCTGTTCCTACTATATGGTTCTCTGATGACTGCTCTAAGGAGTAGTAAGACGGTGTCCAAAGGTCTGTTGGGGGTATCAAAGCGATACCCTCGATGAATAGGGGTACCAACTGAGTACGAATGAAGGTCCCCATAGTCGCCATACAAGTTATAGGAGGTGTCCAAAGAACGAAAAGGGTTCCATATTCGGCTGTTCCTACTATATGGTTCTCTGATGACTGCTCTAAGGAGTAGTAAGACGGTGTCCAAAGGTCTGTTGGGGGTATCAAAGCGATACCCTCGATGAATAGGGGTACCAACTGAGTACGAAATGAAGGTCCCATAGTCGCCATACAAGTTATAGGAGGTGTCCAAAGAACGAAAAGGGTTCCATATTCGGCTGTTCCTACTATATGGTTCTCTGATGACTGCTCTAAGGAGTAGTAAGACGGTGTCCAAAGGTCTGTTGGGGGTATCAAAGCGATACCCTCGATGAATAGGGGTACCAACTGAGTACGAAATGAAGGTCCCCATAGTCGCCATACAAGTTATAGGAGGTGTCCAAAGAACGAAAAGGGTTCCATATTCGGCTGTTCCTACTATATGGTTCTCTGATGACTGCTCTAAGGAGTAGTAAGACGGTGTCCAAAGGTCTGTTGGGGGTATCAAAGCGATACCCTCGATGAATAGGGGTACCAACTGAGTACGATATGAAGGTCCCCATAGTCGCCATACAAGTTATAGGAGGTGTCCAAAGAACGAAAGGGTTCCATATTCGGCTGTTCCTACTATATGGTTCTCTGATGACTGCTCTAAGGAGTAGTAAGACGGTGTCCAAAGGTCTGTTGGGGGTATCAAAGCGATACCCTCGATGAATAGGGGTACCAACTGAGTACGATATGAAGGTCCCCATAGTCGCCATACAAGTTATAGGAGGTGTCCAAAGAACGAAAAGGGTTCCATATTCGGCTGTTCCTACTATATGGTTCTCTGATGACTGCTCTAAGGAGTAGTAAGACGGTGTCCAAAGGTCTGTTGGGGGTATCAAAGCGATACCCTCGATGAATAGGGGTACCAACTGAGTACGAAATGAAGGTCCCCATAGTCGCCATACAAGTTATAGGAGGTGTCCAAAGAACGAAAAGGGTTCCATATTCGGCTGTTCCTACTATATGGTTCTCTGATGACTGCTCTAAGGAGTAGTAAGACGGTGTCCAAAGGTCTGTTGGGGGTATCAAAGCGATACCCTCGATGAATAGGGGTACCAACTGAGTACGAAATGAAGGTCCCCATAGTCGCCATACAAGTTATAGGAGGTGTCCAAAGAACGAAAAGGGTTCCATATTCGGCTGTTCCTACTATATGGTTCTCTGATGACTGCTCTAAGGAGTAGTAAGACGGTGTCCAAAGGTCTGTTGGGGTATCAAAGCGATACCCTCGATGAATAGGGGTACCAACTGAGTACGAAATGAAGGTCCCCATAGTCGCCATACAAGTTATAGGAGGTGTCCAAAGAACGAAAAGGGTTCCATATTCGGCTGTTCCTACTATATGGTTCTCTGATGACTGCTCTAAGGAGTAGTAAGACGGTGTCCAAAGGTCTGTTGGGGGTATCAAAGCGATACCCTCGATGAATAGGGGTACCAACTGAGTACGAAATGAAGGTCCCCATAGTCGCCATACAAGTTATAGGAGGTGTCCAAAGAACGAAAAGGGTTCCATATTCGGCTGTTCCTACTATATGGTTCTCTGATGACTGCTCTAAGGAGTAGTAAGACGGTGTCCAAAGGTCTGTTGGGGTATCAAAGCGATACCCTCGATGAATAGGGGTACCAACTGAGTACGAAATGAAGGTCCCCATAGTCGCCATACAAGTTATAGGAGGTGTCCAAAGAACGAAAAGGGTTCCATATTCGGCTGTTCCTACTATATGGTTCTCTGATGACTGCTCTAAGGAGTAGTAAGACGGTGTCCAAAGGTCTGTTGGGGGTATCAAAGCGATACCCTCGATGAATAGGGGTACCAACTGAGTACGAAATGAAGGTCCCCATAGTCGCCATACAAGTTATAGGAGGTGTCCAAAGAACGAAAAGGGTTCCATATTCGGCTGTTCCTACTATATGGTTCTCTGATGACTGCTCTAAGGAGTAGTAAGACGGTGTCCAAAGGTCTGTTGGGGGTATCAAAGCGATACCCTCGATGAATAGGGGTACCAACTGAGTACGAAATGAAGGTCCCCATAGTCGCCATACAAGTTATAGGAGGTGTCCAAAGAACGAAAAGGGTTCCATATTCGGCTGTTCCTACTATATGGTTCTCTGATGACTGCTCTAAGGAGTAGTAAGACGGTGTCCAAAGGTCTGTTGGGGGTATCAAAGCGATACCCTCGATGAATAGGGGTACCAACTGAGTACGAAATGAAGGTCCCCATAGTCGCCATACAAGTTATAGGAGGTGTCCAAAGAACGAAAAGGGTTCCATATTCGGCTGTTCCTACTATATGGTTCTCTGATGACTGCTCTAAGGAGTAGTAAGACGGTGTCCAAAGGTCTGTTGGGGGTATCAAAGCGATACCCTCGATGAATAGGGGTACCAACTGAGTACGATATGAAGGTCCCCATAGTCGCCATACAAGTTATAGGAGGTGTCCAAAGAACGAAAAGGGTTCCATATTCGGCTGTTCCTACTATATGGTTCTCTGATGACTGCTCTAAGGAGTAGTAAGACGGTGTCCAAAGGTCTGTGGGGGTATCAAAGCGATACCCTCGATGAATAGGGGTACCAACTGAGTACGAAATGAAGGTCCCCATAGTCGCCATACAAGTTATAGGAGGTGTCCAAAGAACGAAAAGGGTTCCATATTCGGCTGTTCCTACTATATGGTTCTCTGATGACTGCTCTAAGGAGTAGTAAGACGGTGTCCAAAGGTCTGTTGGGGTATCAAAGCGATACCCTCGATGAATAGGGGTACCAACTGAGTACGAATGAAGGTCCCCATAGTCGCCATACAAGTTATAGGAGGTGTCCAAAGAACGAAAAGGGTTCCATATTCGGCTGTTCCTACTATATGGTTCTCTGATGACTGCTCTAAGGAGTAGTAAGACGGTGTCCAAAGGTCTGTTGGGGTATCAAAGCGATACCCTCGATGAATAGGGGTACCAACTGAGTACGAAATGAAGGTCCCCATAGTCGCCATACAAGTTATAGGAGGTGTCCAAAGAACGAAAAGGGTTCCATATTCGGCTGTTCCTACTATATGGTTCTCTGATGACTGCTCTAAGGAGTAGTAAGACGGTGTCCAAAGGTCTGTTGGGGGTATCAAAGCGATACCCTCGATGAATAGGGGTACCAACTGAGTACGAAATGAAGGTCCCCATAGTCGCCATACAAGTTATAGGAGGTGTCCAAAGAACGAAAAGGGTTCCATATTCGGCTGTTCCTACTATATGGTTCTCTGATGACTGCTCTAAGGAGTAGTAAGACGGTGTCCAAAGGTCTGTTGGGGGTATCAAAGCGATACCCTCGATGAATAGGGGTACCAACTGAGTACGAAATGAAGGTCCCCATAGTCGCCATACAAGTTATAGGAGGTGTCCAAAGAACGAAAAGGGTTCCATATTCGGCTGTTCCTACTATATGGTTCTCTGATGACTGCTCTAAGGAGTAGTAAGACGGTGTCCAAAGGTCTGTGGGGGTATCAAAGCGATACCCTCGATGAATAGGGGTACCAACTGAGTACGAAATGAAGGTCCCCATAGTCGCCATACAAGTTATAGGAGGTGTCCAAAGAACGAAAAGGGTTCCATATTCGGCTGTTCCTACTATATGGTTCTCTGATGACTGCTCTAAGGAGTAGTAAGACGGTGTCCAAAGGTCTGTTGGGGGTATCAAAGCGATACCCTCGATGAATAGGGGTACCAACTGAGTACGAAATGAAGGTCCCCATAGTCGCCATACAAGTTATAGGAGGTGTCCAAAGAACGAAAAGGGTTCCATATTCGGCTGTTCCTACTATATGGTTCTCTGATGACTGCTCTAAGGAGTAGTAAGACGGTGTCCAAAGGTCTGTTGGGGGTATCAAAGCGATACCCTCGATGAATAGGGGTACCAACTGAGTACGAATGAAGGTCCCCATAGTCGCCATACAAGTTATAGGAGGTGTCCAAAGAACGAAAAGGGTTCCATATTCGGCTGTTCCTACTATATGGTTCTCTGATGACTGCTCTAAGGAGTAGTAAGACGGTGTCCAAAGGTCTGTTGGGGGTATCAAAGCGATACCCTCGATGAATAGGGGTACCAACTGAGTACGAAATGAAGGTCCCCATAGTCGCCATACAAGTTATAGGAGGTGTCCAAAGAACGAAAAGGGTTCCATATTCGGCTGTTCCTACTATATGGTTCTCTGATGACTGCTCTAAGGAGTAGTAAGACGGTGTCCAAAGGTCTGTTGGGGGTATCAAAGCGATACCCTCGATGAATAGGGGTACCAACTGAGTACGAAATGAAGGTCCCCATAGTCGCCATACAAGTTATAGGAGGTGTCCAAAGAACGAAAAGGGTTCCATATTCGGCTGTTCCTACTATATGGTTCTCTGATGACTGCTCTAAGGAGTAGTAAGACGGTGTCCAAAGGTCTGTTGGGGGTATCAAAGCGATACCCTCGATGAATAGGGGTACCAACTGAGTACGAAATGAAGGTCCCCATAGTCGCCATACAAGTTATAGGAGGTGTCCAAAGAACGAAAAGGGTTCCATATTCGGCTGTTCCTACTATATGGTTCTCTGATGACTGCTCTAAGGAGTAGTAAGACGGTGTCCAAAGGTCTGTTGGGGGTATCAAAGCGATACCCTCGATGAATAGGGGTACCAACTGAGTACGAAATGAAGGTCCCCATAGTCGCCATACAAGTTATAGGAGGTGTCCAAAGAACGAAAAGGGTTCCATATTCGGCTGTTCCTACTATATGGTTCTCTGATGACTGCTCTAAGGAGTAGTAAGACGGTGTCCAAAGGTCTGTTGGGGGTATCAAAGCGATACCCTCGATGAATAGGGGTACCAACTGAGTACGAAATGAAGGTCCCCATAGTCGCCATACAAGTTATAGGAGGTGTCCAAAGAACGAAAAGGGTTCCATATTCGGCTGTTCCTACTATATGGTTCTCTGATGACTGCTCTAAGGAGTAGTAAGACGGTGTCCAAAGGTCTGTTGGGGTATCAAAGCGATACCCTCGATGAATAGGGGTACCAACTGAGTACGAAATGAAGGTCCCCATAGTCGCCATACAAGTTATAGGAGGTGTCCAAAGAACGAAAAGGGTTCCATATTCGGCTGTTCCTACTATATGGTTCTCTGATGACTGCTCTAAGGAGTAGTAAGACGGTGTCCAAAGGTCTGTGGGGGTATCAAAGCGATACCCTCGATGAATAGGGGTACCAACTGAGTACGAAATGAAGGTCCCCATAGTCGCCATACAAGTTATAGGAGGTGTCCAAAGAACGAAAAGGGTTCCATATTCGGCTGTTCCTACTATATGGTTCTCTGATGACTGCTCTAAGGAGTAGTAAGACGGTGTCCAAAGGTCTGTTGGGGGTATCAAAGCGATACCCTCGATGAATAGGGGTACCAACTGAGTACGAAATGAAGGTCCCCATAGTCGCCATACAAGTTATAGGAGGTGTCCAAAGAACGAAAAGGGTTCCATATTCGGCTGTTCCTACTATATGGTTCTCTGATGACTGCTCTAAGGAGTAGTAAGACGGTGTCCAAAGGTCTGTTGGGGGTATCAAAGCGATACCCTCGATGAATAGGGGTACCAACTGAGTACGAATGAAGGTCCCCATAGTCGCCATACAAGTTATAGGAGGTGTCCAAAGAACGAAAAGGGTTCCATATTCGGCTGTTCCTACTATATGGTTCTCTGATGACTGCTCTAAGGAGTAGTAAGACGGTGTCCAAAGGTCTGTTGGGGGTATCAAAGCGATACCCTCGATGAATAGGGGTACCAACTGAGTACGAATGAAGGTCCCCATAGTCGCCATACAAGTTATAGGAGGTGTCCAAAGAACGAAAAGGGTTCCATATTCGGCTGTTCCTACTATATGGTTCTCTGATGACTGCTCTAAGGAGTAGTAAGACGGTGTCCAAAGGTCTGTTGGGGGTATCAAAGCGATACCCTCGATGAATAGGGGTACCAACTGAGTACGATATGAAGGTCCCCATAGTCGCCATACAAGTTATAGGAGGTGTCCAAAGAACGAAAAGGGTTCCATATTCGGCTGTTCCTACTATATGGTTCTCTGATGACTGCTCTAAGGAGTAGTAAGACGGTGTCCAAAGGTCTGTTGGGGGTATCAAAGCGATACCCTCGATGAATAGGGGTACCAACTGAGTACGAAATGAAGGTCCCCATAGTCGCCATACAAGTTATAGGAGGTGTCCAAAGAACGAAAAGGGTTCCATATTCGGCTGTTCCTACTATATGGTTCTCTGATGACTGCTCTAAGGAGTAGTAAGACGGTGTCCAAAGGTCTGTTGGGGGTATCAAAGCGATACCCTCGATGAATAGGGGTACCAACTGAGTACGAAATGAAGGTCCCCATAGTCGCCATACAAGTTATAGGAGGTGTCCAAAGAACGAAAAGGGTTCCATATTCGGCTGTTCCTACTATATGGTTCTCTGATGACTGCTCTAAGGAGTAGTAAGACGGTGTCCAAAGGTCTGTTGGGGTATCAAAGCGATACCCTCGATGAATAGGGGTACCAACTGAGTACGAAATGAAGGTCCCCATAGTCGCCATACAAGTTATAGGAGGTGTCCAAAGAACGAAAAGGGTTCCATATTCGGCTGTTCCTACTATATGGTTCTCTGATGACTGCTCTAAGGAGTAGTAAGACGGTGTCCAAAGGTCTGTTGGGGGTATCAAAGCGATACCCTCGATGAATAGGGGTACCAACTGAGTACGAAATGAAGGTCCCCATAGTCGCCATACAAGTTATAGGAGGTGTCCAAAGAACGAAAAGGGTTCCATATTCGGCTGTTCCTACTATATGGTTCTCTGATGACTGCTCTAAGGAGTAGTAAGACGGTGTCCAAAGGTCTGTTGGGGTATCAAAGCGATACCCTCGATGAATAGGGGTACCAACTGAGTACGAAATGAAGGTCCCCATAGTCGCCATACAAGTTATAGGAGGTGTCCAAAGAACGAAAAGGGTTCCATATTCGGCTGTTCCTACTATATGGTTCTCTGATGACTGCTCTAAGGAGTAGTAAGACGGTGTCCAAAGGTCTGTTGGGGGTATCAAAGCGATACCCTCGATGAATAGGGGTACCAACTGAGTACGAAATGAAGGTCCCCATAGTCGCCATACAAGTTATAGGAGGTGTCCAAAGAACGAAAAGGGTTCCATATTCGGCTGTTCCTACTATATGGTTCTCTGATGACTGCTCTAAGGAGTAGTAAGACGGTGTCCAAAGGTCTGTGGGGGTATCAAAGCGATACCCTCGATGAATAGGGGTACCAACTGAGTACGAAATGAAGGTCCCCATAGTCGCCATACAAGTTATAGGAGGTGTCCAAAGAACGAAAAGGGTTCCATATTCGGCTGTTCCTACTATATGGTTCTCTGATGACTGCTCTAAGGAGTAGTAAGACGGTGTCCAAAGGTCTGTTGGGGGTATCAAAGCGATACCCTCGATGAATAGGGGTACCAACTGAGTACGAAATGAAGGTCCCCATAGTCGCCATACAAGTTATAGGAGGTGTCCAAAGAACGAAAAGGGTTCCATATTCGGCTGTTCCTACTATATGGTTCTCTGATGACTGCTCTAAGGAGTAGTAAGACGGTGTCCAAAGGTCTGTTGGGGGTATCAAAGCGATACCCTCGATGAATAGGGGTACCAACTGAGTACGAAATGAAGGTCCCCATAGTCGCCATACAAGTTATAGGAGGTGTCCAAAGAACGAAAAGGGTTCCATATTCGGCTGTTCCTACTATATGGTTCTCTGATGACTGCTCTAAGGAGTAGTAAGACGGTGTCCAAAGGTCTGTTGGGGGTATCAAAGCGATACCCTCGATGAATAGGGGTACCAACTGAGTACGAAATGAAGGTCCCCATAGTCGCCATACAAGTTATAGGAGGTGTCCAAAGAACGAAAAGGGTTCCATATTCGGCTGTTCCTACTATATGGTTCTCTGATGACTGCTCTAAGGAGTAGTAAGACGGTGTCCAAAGGTCTGTTGGGGGTATCAAAGCGATACCCTCGATGAATAGGGGTACCAACTGAGTACGAAATGAAGGTCCCCATAGTCGCCATACAAGTTATAGGAGGTGTCCAAAGAACGAAAAGGGTTCCATATTCGGCTGTTCCTACTATATGGTTCTCTGATGACTGCTCTAAGGAGTAGTAAGACGGTGTCCAAAGGTCTGTGGGGGTATCAAAGCGATACCCTCGATGAATAGGGGTACCAACTGAGTACGAATGAAGGTCCCCATAGTCGCCATACAAGTTATAGGAGGTGTCCAAAGAACGAAAAGGGTTCCATATTCGGCTGTTCCTACTATATGGTTCTCTGATGACTGCTCTAAGGAGTAGTAAGACGGTGTCCAAAGGTCTGTTGGGGGTATCAAAGCGATACCCTCGATGAATAGGGGTACCAACTGAGTACGAAATGAAGGTCCCCATAGTCGCCATACAAGTTATAGGAGGTGTCCAAAGAACGAAAAGGGTTCCATATTCGGCTGTTCCTACTATATGGTTCTCTGATGACTGCTCTAAGGAGTAGTAAGACGGTGTCCAAAGGTCTGTTGGGGGTATCAAAGCGATACCCTCGATGAATAGGGGTACCAACTGAGTACGAAATGAAGGTCCCCATAGTCGCCATACAAGTTATAGGAGGTGTCCAAAGAACGAAAAGGGTTCCATATTCGGCTGTTCCTACTATATGGTTCTCTGATGACTGCTCTAAGGAGTAGTAAGACGGTGTCCAAAGGTCTGTTGGGGGTATCAAAGCGATACCCTCGATGAATAGGGGTACCAACTGAGTACGAAATGAAGGTCCCCATAGTCGCCATACAAGTAATAGGAGGTGTCCGAAGAACGAAAAGGGTTCCATATTCGGCTGTTCCTACTATATGGTTCTCTGATGACTGCTCTAAGGAGTAGTAAGACGGTGTCCAAAGGTCTGTTGGGGGTATCAAAGCGATACCCTCGATGAATAGGGGTACCAACTGAGTACGAATGAAGGTCCCCATGGTCGTCATACAAGTTATAGGAAGTGTCCGAAGAACGAAAAGGGTTCCATATTCGGCTGTTCCTACTATATGGTTCTCTGATGACTGCTCTAAGGAGTAGTAAGACTGTGTCCAAAGGTCTGTTGGGGGTACCAAGCGATACCCTCGATGAATAGGGGTACCAACTGAGTACGAAATGAAGGTCCCCATAGTCGCCATACAAGTTATAGGAGGTGTCCAAAGAACGAAAAGGGTTCCATATTCGGCTGTTCCTACTATATGGTTCTCTGATGACTGCTCTAAGGAGTAGTAAGACGGTGTCCAAAGGTCTGTTGGGGGTATCAAAGCGATACCCTCGATGAATAGGGGTACCAACTGAGTACGAAATGAAGGTCCCCATAGTCGCCATACAAGTTATAGGAGGTGTCCAAAGAACGAAAAGGGTTCCATATTCGGCTGTTCCTACTATATGGTTCTCTGATGACTGCTCTAAGGAGTAGTAAGACGGTGTCCAAAGGTCTGTTGGGGGTATCAAAGCGATACCCTCGATGAATAGGGGTACCAACTGAGTACGAAATGAAGGTCCCCATAGTCGCCATACAAGTTATAGGAGGTGTCCAAAGAACGAAAAGGGTTCCATATTCGGCTGTTCCTACTATATGGTTCTCTGATGACTGCTCTAAGGAGTAGTAAGACGGTGTCCAAAGGTCTGTTGGGGGTATCAAAGCGATACCCTCGATGAATAGGGGTACCAACTGAGTACGAAATGAAGGTCCCCATAGTCGCCATACAAGTTATAGGAGGTGTCCAAAGAACGAAAAGGGTTCCATATTCGGCTGTTCCTACTATATGGTTCTCTGATGACTGCTCTAAGGAGTAGTAAGACGGTGTCCAAAGGTCTGTTGGGGGTATCAAAGCGATACCCTCGATGAATAGGGGTACCAACTGAGTACGAAATGAAGGTCCCCATAGTCGCCATACAAGTTATAGGAGGTGTCCAAAGAACGAAAAGGGTTCCATATTCGGCTGTTCCTACTATATGGTTCTCTGATGACTGCTCTAAGGAGTAGTAAGACGGTGTCCAAAGGTCTGTTGGGGGTATCAAAGCGATACCCTCGATGAATAGGGGTACCAACTGAGTACGAAATGAAGGTCCCCATAGTCGCCATACAAGTTATAGGAGGTGTCCAAAGAACGAAAAGGGTTCCATATTCGGCTGTTCCTACTATATGGTTCTCTGATGACTGCTCTAAGGAGTAGTAAGACGGTGTCCAAAGGTCTGTTGGGGGTATCAAAGCGATACCCTCGATGAATAGGGGTACCAACTGAGTACGAAATGAAGGTCCCCATAGTCGCCATACAAGTTATAGGAGGTGTCCAAAGAACGAAAAGGGTTCCATATTCGGCTGTTCCTACTATATGGTTCTCTGATGACTGCTCTAAGGAGTAGTAAGACGGTGTCCAAAGGTCTGTTGGGGGTATCAAAGCGATACCCTCGATGAATAGGGGTACCAACTGAGTACGAAATGAAGGTCCCCATAGTCGCCATACAAGTTATAGGAGGTGTCCAAAGAACGAAAAGGGTTCCATATTCGGCTGTTCCTACTATATGGTTCTCTGATGACTGCTCTAAGGAGTAGTAAGACGGTGTCCAAAGGTCTGTTGGGGGTATCAAAGCGATACCCTCGATGAATAGGGGTACCAACTGAGTACGAAATGAAGGTCCCCATAGTCGCCATACAAGTTATAGGAGGTGTCCAAAGAACGAAAAGGGTTCCATATTCGGCTGTTCCTACTATATGGTTCTCTGATGACTGCTCTAAGGAGTAGTAAGACGGTGTCCAAAGGTCTGTTGGGGGTATCAAAGCGATACCCTCGATGAATAGGGGTACCAACTGAGTACGAAATGAAGGTCCCCATAGTCGCCATACAAGTTATAGGAGGTGTCCAAAGAACGAAAAGGGTTCCATATTCGGCTGTTCCTACTATATGGTTCTCTGATGACTGCTCTAAGGAGTAGTAAGACGGTGTCCAAAGGTCTGTTGGGGTATCAAAGCGATACCCTCGATGAATAGGGGTACCAACTGAGTACGAAATGAAGGTCCCCATAGTCGCCATACAAGTTATAGGAGGTGTCCAAAGAACGAAAAGGGTTCCATATTCGGCTGTTCCTACTATATGGTTCTCTGATGACTGCTCTAAGGAGTAGTAAGACGGTGTCCAAAGGTCTGTTGGGGGTATCAAAGCGATACCCTCGATGAATAGGGGTACCAACTGAGTACGAAATGAAGGTCCCCATAGTCGCCATACAAGTTATAGGAGGTGTCCAAAGAACGAAAAGGGTTCCATATTCGGCTGTTCCTACTATATGGTTCTCTGATGACTGCTCTAAGGAGTAGTAAGACGGTGTCCAAAGGTCTGTTGGGGGTATCAAAGCGATACCCTCGATGAATAGGGGTACCAACTGAGTACGAATGAAGGTCCCCATAGTCGCCATACAAGTTATAGGAGGTGTCCAAAGAACGAAAAGGGTTCCATATTCGGCTGTTCCTACTATATGGTTCTCTGATGACTGCTCTAAGGAGTAGTAAGACGGTGTCCAAAGGTCTGTTGGGGGTATCAAAGCGATACCCTCGATGAATAGGGGTACCAACTGAGTACGAAATGAAGGTCCCCATAGTCGCCATACAAGTTATAGGAGGTGTCCAAAGAACGAAAAGGGTTCCATATTCGGCTGTTCCTACTATATGGTTCTCTGATGACTGCTCTAAGGAGTAGTAAGACGGTGTCCAAAGGTCTGTTGGGGGTATCAAAGCGATACCCTCGATGAATAGGGGTACCAACTGAGTACGAAATGAAGGTCCCCATAGTCGCCATACAAGTTATAGGAGGTGTCCAAAGAACGAAAAGGGTTCCATATTCGGCTGTTCCTACTATATGGTTCTCTGATGACTGCTCTAAGGAGTAGTAAGACGGTGTCCAAAGGTCTGTTGGGGGTATCAAAGCGATACCCTCGATGAATAGGGGTACCAACTGAGTACGAAATGAAGGTCCCCATAGTCGCCATACAAGTTATAGGAGGTGTCCAAAGAACGAAAAGGGTTCCATATTCGGCTGTTCCTACTATATGGTTCTCTGATGACTGCTCTAAGGAGTAGTAAGACGGTGTCCAAAGGTCTGTTGGGGGTATCAAAGCGATACCCTCGATGAATAGGGGTACCAACTGAGTACGAAATGAAGGTCCCCATAGTCGCCATACAAGTTATAGGAGGTGTCCAAAGAACGAAAAGGGTTCCATATTCGGCTGTTCCTACTATATGGTTCTCTGATGACTGCTCTAAGGAGTAGTAAGACGGTGTCCAAAGGTCTGTTGGGGGTATCAAAGCGATACCCTCGATGAATAGGGGTACCAACTGAGTACGAAATGAAGGTCCCCATAGTCGCCATACAAGTTATAGGAGGTGTCCAAAGAACGAAAAGGGTTCCATATTCGGCTGTTCCTACTATATGGTTCTCTGATGACTGCTCTAAGGAGTAGTAAGACGGTGTCCAAAGGTCTGTTGGGGGTATCAAAGCGATACCCTCGATGAATAGGGGTACCAACTGAGTACGATATGAAGGTCCCCATAGTCGCCATACAAGTTATAGGAGGTGTCCAAAGAACGAAAAGGGTTCCATATTCGGCTGTTCCTACTATATGGTTCTCTGATGACTGCTCTAAGGAGTAGTAAGACGGTGTCCAAAGGTCTGTTGGGGGTATCAAAGCGATACCCTCGATGAATAGGGGTACCAACTGAGTACGAAATGAAGGTCCCCATAGTCGCCATACAAGTTATAGGAGGTGTCCAAAGAACGAAAAGGGTTCCATATTCGGCTGTTCCTACTATATGGTTCTCTGATGACTGCTCTAAGGAGTAGTAAGACGGTGTCCAAAGGTCTGTTGGGGGTATCAAAGCGATACCCTCGATGAATAGGGGTACCAACTGAGTACGAAATGAAGGTCCCCATAGTCGCCATACAAGTTATAGGAGGTGTCCAAAGAACGAAAAGGGTTCCATATTCGGCTGTTCCTACTATATGGTTCTCTGATGACTGCTCTAAGGAGTAGTAAGACGGTGTCCAAAGGTCTGTTGGGGGTATCAAAGCGATACCCTCGATGAATAGGGGTACCAACTGAGTACGAAATGAAGGTCCCCATAGTCGCCATACAAGTTATAGGAGGTGTCCAAAGAACGAAAAGGGTTCCATATTCGGCTGTTCCTACTATATGGTTCTCTGATGACTGCTCTAAGGAGTAGTAAGACGGTGTCCAAAGGTCTGTTGGGGGTATCAAAGCGATACCCTCGATGAATAGGGGTACCAACTGAGTACGAAATGAAGGTCCCCATAGTCGCCATACAAGTTATAGGAGGTGTCCAAAGAACGAAAAGGGTTCCATATTCGGCTGTTCCTACTATATGGTTCTCTGATGACTGCTCTAAGGAGTAGTAAGACGGTGTCCAAAGGTCTGTTGGGGGTATCAAAGCGATACCCTCGATGAATAGGGGTACCAACTGAGTACGAAATGAAGGTCCCCATAGTCGCCATACAAGTTATAGGAGGTGTCCAAAGAACGAAAAGGGTTCCATATTCGGCTGTTCCTACTATATGGTTCTCTGATGACTGCTCTAAGGAGTAGTAAGACGGTGTCCAAAGGTCTGTTGGGGGTATCAAAGCGATACCCTCGATGAATAGGGGTACCAACTGAGTACGAAATGAAGGTCCCCATAGTCGCCATACAAGTTATAGGAGGTGTCCAAAGAACGAAAAGGGTTCCATATTCGGCTGTTCCTACTATATGGTTCTCTGATGACTGCTCTAAGGAGTAGTAAGACGGTGTCCAAAGGTCTGTTGGGGGTATCAAAGCGATACCCTCGATGAATAGGGGTACCAACTGAGTACGAAATGAAGGTCCCCATAGTCGCCATACAAGTTATAGGAGGTGTCCAAAGAACGAAAAGGGTTCCATATTCGGCTGTTCCTACTATATGGTTCTCTGATGACTGCTCTAAGGAGTAGTAAGACGGTGTCCAAAGGTCTGTTGGGGGTATCAAAGCGATACCCTCGATGAATAGGGGTACCAACTGAGTACGAAATGAAGGTCCCCATAGTCGCCATACAAGTTATAGGAGGTGTCCAAAGAACGAAAAGGGTTCCATATTCGGCTGTTCCTACTATATGGTTCTCTGATGACTGCTCTAAGGAGTAGTAAGACGGTGTCCAAAGGTCTGTTGGGGGTATCAAAGCGATACCCTCGATGAATAGGGGTACCAACTGAGTACGAAATGAAGGTCCCCATAGTCGCCATACAAGTTATAGGAGGTGTCCAAAGAACGAAAAGGGTTCCATATTCGGCTGTTCCTACTATATGGTTCTCTGATGACTGCTCTAAGGAGTAGTAAGACGGTGTCCAAAGGTCTGTTGGGGGTATCAAAGCGATACCCTCGATGAATAGGGGTACCAACTGAGTACGAAATGAAGGTCCCCATAGTCGCCATACAAGTTATAGGAGGTGTCCAAAGAACGAAAAGGGTTCCATATTCGGCTGTTCCTACTATATGGTTCTCTGATGACTGCTCTAAGGAGTAGTAAGACGGTGTCCAAAGGTCTGTTGGGGGTATCAAAGCGATACCCTCGATGAATAGGGGTACCAACTGAGTACGAAATGAAGGTCCCCATAGTCGCCATACAAGTTATAGGAGGTGTCCAAAGAACGAAAAGGGTTCCATATTCGGCTGTTCCTACTATATGGTTCTCTGATGACTGCTCTAAGGAGTAGTAAGACGGTGTCCAAAGGTCTGTTGGGGGTATCAAAGCGATACCCTCGATGAATAGGGGTACCAACTGAGTACGAAATGAAGGTCCCCATAGTCGCCATACAAGTTATAGGAGGTGTCCAAAGAACGAAAAGGGTTCCATATTCGGCTGTTCCTACTATATGGTTCTCTGATGACTGCTCTAAGGAGTAGTAAGACGGTGTCCAAAGGTCTGTTGGGGGTATCAAAGCGATACCCTCGATGAATAGGGGTACCAACTGAGTACGAAATGAAGGTCCCCATAGTCGCCATACAAGTTATAGGAGGTGTCCAAAGAACGAAAAGGGTTCCATATTCGGCTGTTCCTACTATATGGTTCTCTGATGACTGCTCTAAGGAGTAGTAAGACGGTGTCCAAAGGTCTGTTGGGGGTATCAAAGCGATACCCTCGATGAATAGGGGTACCAACTGAGTACGAAATGAAGGTCCCCATAGTCGCCATACAAGTTATAGGAGGTGTCCAAAGAACGAAAAGGGTTCCATATTCGGCTGTTCCTACTATATGGTTCTCTGATGACTGCTCTAAGGAGTAGTAAGACGGTGTCCAAAGGTCTGTTGGGGGTATCAAAGCGATACCCTCGATGAATAGGGGTACCAACTGAGTACGAAATGAAGGTCCCCATAGTCGCCATACAAGTTATAGGAGGTGTCCAAAGAACGAAAAGGGTTCCATATTCGGCTGTTCCTACTATATGGTTCTCTGATGACTGCTCTAAGGAGTAGTAAGACGGTGTCCAAAGGTCTGTTGGGGGTATCAAAGCGATACCCTCGATGAATAGGGGTACCAACTGAGTACGAAATGAAGGTCCCCATAGTCGCCATACAAGTTATAGGAGGTGTCCAAAGAACGAAAAGGGTTCCATATTCGGCTGTTCCTACTATATGGTTCTCTGATGACTGCTCTAAGGAGTAGTAAGACGGTGTCCAAAGGTCTGTTGGGGGTATCAAAGCGATACCCTCGATGAATAGGGGTACCAACTGAGTACGAAATGAAGGTCCCCATAGTCGCCATACAAGTTATAGGAGGTGTCCAAAGAACGAAAAGGGTTCCATATTCGGCTGTTCCTACTATATGGTTCTCTGATGACTGCTCTAAGGAGTAGTAAGACGGTGTCCAAAGGTCTGTTGGGGGTATCAAAGCGATACCCTCGATGAATAGGGGTACCAACTGAGTACGAAATGAAGGTCCCCATAGTCGCCATACAAGTTATAGGAGGTGTCCAAAGAACGAAAAGGGTTCCATATTCGGCTGTTCCTACTATATGGTTCTCTGATGACTGCTCTAAGGAGTAGTAAGACGGTGTCCAAAGGTCTGTTGGGGGTATCAAAGCGATACCCTCGATGAATAGGGGTACCAACTGAGTACGAAATGAAGGTCCCCATAGTCGCCATACAAGTTATAGGAGGTGTCCAAAGAACGAAAAGGGTTCCATATTCGGCTGTTCCTACTATATGGTTCTCTGATGACTGCTCTAAGGAGTAGTAAGACGGTGTCCAAAGGTCTGTTGGGGTATCAAAGCGATACCCTCGATGAATAGGGGTACCAACTGAGTACGAAATGAAGGTCCCCATAGTCGCCATACAAGTTATAGGAGGTGTCCAAAGAACGAAAAGGGTTCCATATTCGGCTGTTCCTACTATATGGTTCTCTGATGACTGCTCTAAGGAGTAGTAAGACGGTGTCCAAAGGTCTGTTGGGGGTATCAAAGCGATACCCTCGATGAATAGGGGTACCAACTGAGTACGAATGAAGGTCCCCATAGTCGCCATACAAGTTATAGGAGGTGTCCAAAGAACGAAAAGGGTTCCATATTCGGCTGTTCCTACTATATGGTTCTCTGATGACTGCTCTAAGGAGTAGTAAGACGGTGTCCAAAGGTCTGTTGGGGGTATCAAAGCGATACCCTCGATGAATAGGGGTACCAACTGAGTACGATATGAAGGTCCCCATAGTCGCCATACAAGTTATAGGAGGTGTCCAAAGAACGAAAAGGGTTCCATATTCGGCTGTTCCTACTATATGGTTCTCTGATGACTGCTCTAAGGAGTAGTAAGACGGTGTCCAAAGGTCTGTTGGGGGTATCAAAGCGATACCCTCGATGAATAGGGGTACCAACTGAGTACGAAATGAAGGTCCCCATAGTCGCCATACAAGTTATAGGAGGTGTCCAAAGAACGAAAAGGGTTCCATATTCGGCTGTTCCTACTATATGGTTCTCTGATGACTGCTCTAAGGAGTAGTAAGACGGTGTCCAAAGGTCTGTTGGGGGTATCAAAGCGATACCCTCGATGAATAGGGGTACCAACTGAGTACGAAATGAAGGTCCCCATAGTCGCCATACAAGTTATAGGAGGTGTCCAAAGAACGAAAAGGGTTCCATATTCGGCTGTTCCTACTATATGGTTCTCTGATGACTGCTCTAAGGAGTAGTAAGACGGTGTCCAAAGGTCTGTTGGGGGTATCAAAGCGATACCCTCGATGAATAGGGGTACCAACTGAGTACGAAATGAAGGTCCCCATAGTCGCCATACAAGTTATAGGAGGTGTCCAAAGAACGAAAAGGGTTCCATATTCGGCTGTTCCTACTATATGGTTCTCTGATGACTGCTCTAAGGAGTAGTAAGACGGTGTCCAAAGGTCTGTTGGGGGTATCAAAGCGATACCCTCGATGAATAGGGGTACCAACTGAGTACGAAATGAAGGTCCCCATAGTCGCCATACAAGTTATAGGAGGTGTCCAAAGAACGAAAAGGGTTCCATATTCGGCTGTTCCTACTATATGGTTCTCTGATGACTGCTCTAAGGAGTAGTAAGACGGTGTCCAAAGGTCTGTTGGGGGTATCAAAGCGATACCCTCGATGAATAGGGGTACCAACTGAGTACGAAATGAAGGTCCCCATAGTCGCCATACAAGTTATAGGAGGTGTCCAAAGAACGAAAAGGGTTCCATATTCGGCTGTTCCTACTATATGGTTCTCTGATGACTGCTCTAAGGAGTAGTAAGACGGTGTCCAAAGGTCTGTTGGGGGTATCAAAGCGATACCCTCGATGAATAGGGGTACCAACTGAGTACGAAATGAAGGTCCCCATAGTCGCCATACAAGTTATAGGAGGTGTCCAAAGAACGAAAAGGGTTCCATATTCGGCTGTTCCTACTATATGGTTCTCTGATGACTGCTCTAAGGAGTAGTAAGACGGTGTCCAAAGGTCTGTTGGGGGTATCAAAGCGATACCCTCGATGAATAGGGGTACCAACTGAGTACGAAATGAAGGTCCCCATAGTCGCCATACAAGTTATAGGAGGTGTCCAAAGAACGAAAAGGGTTCCATATTCGGCTGTTCCTACTATATGGTTCTCTGATGACTGCTCTAAGGAGTAGTAAGACGGTGTCCAAAGGTCTGTTGGGGGTATCAAAGCGATACCCTCGATGAATAGGGGTACCAACTGAGTACGAAATGAAGGTCCCCATAGTCGCCATACAAGTTATAGGAGGTGTCCAAAGAACGAAAAGGGTTCCATATTCGGCTGTTCCTACTATATGGTTCTCTGATGACTGCTCTAAGGAGTAGTAAGACGGTGTCCAAAGGTCTGTTGGGGGTATCAAAGCGATACCCTCGATGAATAGGGGTACCAACTGAGTACGAAATGAAGGTCCCCATAGTCGCCATACAAGTTATAGGAGGTGTCCAAAGAACGAAAAGGGTTCCATATTCGGCTGTTCCTACTATATGGTTCTCTGATGACTGCTCTAAGGAGTAGTAAGACGGTGTCCAAAGGTCTGTTGGGGGTATCAAAGCGATACCCTCGATGAATAGGGGTACCAACTGAGTACGAAATGAAGGTCCCCATAGTCGCCATACAAGTTATAGGAGGTGTCCAAAGAACGAAAAGGGTTCCATATTCGGCTGTTCCTACTATATGGTTCTCTGATGACTGCTCTAAGGAGTAGTAAGACGGTGTCCAAAGGTCTGTTGGGGGTATCAAAGCGATACCCTCGATGAATAGGGGTACCAACTGAGTACGAAATGAAGGTCCCCATAGTCGCCATACAAGTTATAGGAGGTGTCCAAAGAACGAAAAGGGTTCCATATTCGGCTGTTCCTACTATATGGTTCTCTGATGACTGCTCTAAGGAGTAGTAAGACGGTGTCCAAAGGTCTGTTGGGGGTATCAAAGCGATACCCTCGATGAATAGGGGTACCAACTGAGTACGAAATGAAGGTCCCCATAGTCGCCATACAAGTTATAGGAGGTGTCCAAAGAACGAAAAGGGTTCCATATTCGGCTGTTCCTACTATATGGTTCTCTGATGACTGCTCTAAGGAGTAGTAAGACGGTGTCCAAAGGTCTGTTGGGGGTATCAAAGCGATACCCTCGATGAATAGGGGTACCAACTGAGTACGAAATGAAGGTCCCCATAGTCGCCATACAAGTTATAGGAGGTGTCCAAAGAACGAAAAGGGTTCCATATTCGGCTGTTCCTACTATATGGTTCTCTGATGACTGCTCTAAGGAGTAGTAAGACGGTGTCCAAAGGTCTGTTGGGGGTATCAAAGCGATACCCTCGATGAATAGGGGTACCAACTGAGTACGAAATGAAGGTCCCCATAGTCGCCATACAAGTTATAGGAGGTGTCCAAAGAACGAAAAGGGTTCCATATTCGGCTGTTCCTACTATATGGTTCTCTGATGACTGCTCTAAGGAGTAGTAAGACGGTGTCCAAAGGTCTGTTGGGGGTATCAAAGCGATACCCTCGATGAATAGGGGTACCAACTGAGTACGAAATGAAGGTCCCCATAGTCGCCATACAAGTTATAGGAGGTGTCCAAAGAACGAAAAGGGTTCCATATTCGGCTGTTCCTACTATATGGTTCTCTGATGACTGCTCTAAGGAGTAGTAAGACGGTGTCCAAAGGTCTGTTGGGGGTATCAAAGCGATACCCTCGATGAATAGGGGTACCAACTGAGTACGAAATGAAGGTCCCCATAGTCGCCATACAAGTTATAGGAGGTGTCCAAAGAACGAAAAGGGTTCCATATTCGGCTGTTCCTACTATATGGTTCTCTGATGACTGCTCTAAGGAGTAGTAAGACGGTGTCCAAAGGTCTGTTGGGGGTATCAAAGCGATACCCTCGATGAATAGGGGTACCAACTGAGTACGAAATGAAGGTCCCCATAGTCGCCATACAAGTTATAGGAGGTGTCCAAAGAACGAAAAGGGTTCCATATTCGGCTGTTCCTACTATATGGTTCTCTGATGACTGCTCTAAGGAGTAGTAAGACGGTGTCCAAAGGTCTGTTGGGGGTATCAAAGCGATACCCTCGATGAATAGGGGTACCAACTGAGTACGAAATGAAGGTCCCCATAGTCGCCATACAAGTTATAGGAGGTGTCCAAAGAACGAAAAGGGTTCCATATTCGGCTGTTCCTACTATATGGTTCTCTGATGACTGCTCTAAGGAGTAGTAAGACGGTGTCCAAAGGTCTGTTGGGGGTATCAAAGCGATACCCTCGATGAATAGGGGTACCAACTGAGTACGAAATGAAGGTCCCCATAGTCGCCATACAAGTTATAGGAGGTGTCCAAAGAACGAAAAGGGTTCCATATTCGGCTGTTCCTACTATATGGTTCTCTGATGACTGCTCTAAGGAGTAGTAAGACGGTGTCCAAAGGTCTGTTGGGGGTATCAAAGCGATACCCTCGATGAATAGGGGTACCAACTGAGTACGAATGAAGGTCCCCATAGTCGCCATACAAGTTATAGGAGGTGTCCAAAGAACGAAAAGGGTTCCATATTCGGCTGTTCCTACTATATGGTTCTCTGATGACTGCTCTAAGGAGTAGTAAGACGGTGTCCAAAGGTCTGTTGGGGGTATCAAAGCGATACCCTCGATGAATAGGGGTACCAACTGAGTACGAAATGAAGGTCCCCATAGTCGCCATACAAGTTATAGGAGGTGTCCAAAGAACGAAAAGGGTTCCATATTCGGCTGTTCCTACTATATGGTTCTCTGATGACTGCTCTAAGGAGTAGTAAGACGGTGTCCAAAGGTCTGTTGGGGGTATCAAAGCGATACCCTCGATGAATAGGGGTACCAACTGAGTACGAAATGAAGGTCCCCATAGTCGCCATACAAGTTATAGGAGGTGTCCAAAGAACGAAAAGGGTTCCATATTCGGCTGTTCCTACTATATGGTTCTCTGATGACTGCTCTAAGGAGTAGTAAGACGGTGTCCAAAGGTCTGTTGGGGGTATCAAAGCGATACCCTCGATGAATAGGGGTACCAACTGAGTACGAAATGAAGGTCCCCATAGTCGCCATACAAGTTATAGGAGGTGTCCAAAGAACGAAAAGGGTTCCATATTCGGCTGTTCCTACTATATGGTTCTCTGATGACTGCTCTAAGGAGTAGTAAGACGGTGTCCAAAGGTCTGTTGGGGGTATCAAAGCGATACCCTCGATGAATAGGGGTACCAACTGAGTACGAAATGAAGGTCCCCATAGTCGCCATACAAGTTATAGGAGGTGTCCAAAGAACGAAAAGGGTTCCATATTCGGCTGTTCCTACTATATGGTTCTCTGATGACTGCTCTAAGGAGTAGTAAGACGGTGTCCAAAGGTCTGTTGGGGGTATCAAAGCGATACCCTCGATGAATAGGGGTACCAACTGAGTACGAATGAAGGTCCCCATAGTCGCCATACAAGTTATAGGAGGTGTCCAAAGAACGAAAAGGGTTCCATATTCGGCTGTTCCTACTATATGGTTCTCTGATGACTGCTCTAAGGAGTAGTAAGACGGTGTCCAAAGGTCTGTTGGGGGTATCAAAGCGATACCCTCGATGAATAGGGGTACCAACTGAGTACGAAATGAAGGTCCCCATAGTCGCCATACAAGTTATAGGAGGTGTCCAAAGAACGAAAAGGGTTCCATATTCGGCTGTTCCTACTATATGGTTCTCTGATGACTGCTCTAAGGAGTAGTAAGACGGTGTCCAAAGGTCTGTTGGGGGTATCAAAGCGATACCCTCGATGAATAGGGGTACCAACTGAGTACGAAATGAAGGTCCCCATAGTCGCCATACAAGTTATAGGAGGTGTCCAAAGAACGAAAAGGGTTCCATATTCGGCTGTTCCTACTATATGGTTCTCTGATGACTGCTCTAAGGAGTAGTAAGACGGTGTCCAAAGGTCTGTTGGGGGTATCAAAGCGATACCCTCGATGAATAGGGGTACCAACTGAGTACGAAATGAAGGTCCCATAGTCGCCATACAAGTTATAGGAGGTGTCCAAAGAACGAAAAGGGTTCCATATTCGGCTGTTCCTACTATATGGTTCTCTGATGACTGCTCTAAGGAGTAGTAAGACGGTGTCCAAAGGTCTGTTGGGGGTATCAAAGCGATACCCTCGATGAATAGGGGTACCAACTGAGTACGAAATGAAGGTCCCCATAGTCGCCATACAAGTTATAGGAGGTGTCCAAAGAACGAAAAGGGTTCCATATTCGGCTGTTCCTACTATATGGTTCTCTGATGACTGCTCTAAGGAGTAGTAAGACGGTGTCCAAAGGTCTGTTGGGGGTATCAAAGCGATACCCTCGATGAATAGGGGTACCAACTGAGTACGAAATGAAGGTCCCCATAGTCGCCATACAAGTTATAGGAGGTGTCCAAAGAACGAAAAGGGTTCCATATTCGGCTGTTCCTACTATATGGTTCTCTGATGACTGCTCTAAGGAGTAGTAAGACGGTGTCCAAAGGTCTGTTGGGGGTATCAAAGCGATACCCTCGATGAATAGGGGTACCAACTGAGTACGAAATGAAGGTCCCCATAGTCGCCATACAAGTTATAGGAGGTGTCCAAAGAACGAAAAGGGTTCCATATTCGGCTGTTCCTACTATATGGTTCTCTGATGACTGCTCTAAGGAGTAGTAAGACGGTGTCCAAAGGTCTGTTGGGGGTATCAAAGCGATACCCTCGATGAATAGGGGTACCAACTGAGTACGAAATGAAGGTCCCCATAGTCGCCATACAAGTTATAGGAGGTGTCCAAAGAACGAAAAGGGTTCCATATTCGGCTGTTCCTACTATATGGTTCTCTGATGACTGCTCTAAGGAGTAGTAAGACGGTGTCCAAAGGTCTGTTGGGGTATCAAAGCGATACCCTCGATGAATAGGGGTACCAACTGAGTACGAAATGAAGGTCCCCATAGTCGCCATACAAGTTATAGGAGGTGTCCAAAGAACGAAAAGGGTTCCATATTCGGCTGTTCCTACTATATGGTTCTCTGATGACTGCTCTAAGGAGTAGTAAGACGGTGTCCAAAGGTCTGTTGGGGGTATCAAAGCGATACCCTCGATGAATAGGGGTACCAACTGAGTACGAATGAAGGTCCCCATAGTCGCCATACAAGTTATAGGAGGTGTCCAAAGAACGAAAAGGGTTCCATATTCGGCTGTTCCTACTATATGGTTCTCTGATGACTGCTCTAAGGAGTAGTAAGACGGTGTCCAAAGGTCTGTTGGGGGTATCAAAGCGATACCCTCGATGAATAGGGGTACCAACTGAGTACGAAATGAAGGTCCCCATAGTCGCCATACAAGTTATAGGAGGTGTCCAAAGAACGAAAAGGGTTCCATATTCGGCTGTTCCTACTATATGGTTCTCTGATGACTGCTCTAAGGAGTAGTAAGACGGTGTCCAAAGGTCTGTTGGGGGTATCAAAGCGATACCCTCGATGAATAGGGGTACCAACTGAGTACGAAATGAAGGTCCCCATAGTCGCCATACAAGTTATAGGAGGTGTCCAAAGAACGAAAAGGGTTCCATATTCGGCTGTTCCTACTATATGGTTCTCTGATGACTGCTCTAAGGAGTAGTAAGACGGTGTCCAAAGGTCTGTTGGGGGTATCAAAGCGATACCCTCGATGAATAGGGGTACCAACTGAGTACGAATGAAGGTCCCCATAGTCGCCATACAAGTTATAGGAGGTGTCCAAAGAACGAAAAGGGTTCCATATTCGGCTGTTCCTACTATATGGTTCTCTGATGACTGCTCTAAGGAGTAGTAAGACGGTGTCCAAAGGTCTGTTGGGGGTATCAAAGCGATACCCTCGATGAATAGGGGTACCAACTGAGTACGAAATGAAGGTCCCCATAGTCGCCATACAAGTTATAGGAGGTGTCCAAAGAACGAAAAGGGTTCCATATTCGGCTGTTCCTACTATATGGTTCTCTGATGACTGCTCTAAGGAGTAGTAAGACGGTGTCCAAAGGTCTGTTGGGGGTATCAAAGCGATACCCTCGATGAATAGGGGTACCAACTGAGTACGAAATGAAGGTCCCCATAGTCGCCATACAAGTTATAGGAGGTGTCCAAAGAACGAAAAGGGTTCCATATTCGGCTGTTCCTACTATATGGTTCTCTGATGACTGCTCTAAGGAGTAGTAAGACGGTGTCCAAAGGTCTGTTGGGGTATCAAAGCGATACCCTCGATGAATAGGGGTACCAACTGAGTACGAAATGAAGGTCCCCATAGTCGCCATACAAGTTATAGGAGGTGTCCAAAGAACGAAAAGGGTTCCATATTCGGCTGTTCCTACTATATGGTTCTCTGATGACTGCTCTAAGGAGTAGTAAGACGGTGTCCAAAGGTCTGTTGGGGGTATCAAAGCGATACCCTCGATGAATAGGGGTACCAACTGAGTACGAATGAAGGTCCCCATAGTCGCCATACAAGTTATAGGAGGTGTCCAAAGAACGAAAAGGGTTCCATATTCGGCTGTTCCTACTATATGGTTCTCTGATGACTGCTCTAAGGAGTAGTAAGACGGTGTCCAAAGGTCTGTTGGGGGTATCAAAGCGATACCCTCGATGAATAGGGGTACCAACTGAGTACGAAATGAAGGTCCCCATAGTCGCCATACAAGTTATAGGAGGTGTCCAAAGAACGAAAAGGGTTCCATATTCGGCTGTTCCTACTATATGGTTCTCTGATGACTGCTCTAAGGAGTAGTAAGACGGTGTCCAAAGGTCTGTTGGGGGTATCAAAGCGATACCCTCGATGAATAGGGGTACCAACTGAGTACGAAATGAAGGTCCCCATAGTCGCCATACAAGTTATAGGAGGTGTCCAAAGAACGAAAAGGGTTCCATATTCGGCTGTTCCTACTATATGGTTCTCTGATGACTGCTCTAAGGAGTAGTAAGACGGTGTCCAAAGGTCTGTTGGGGGTATCAAAGCGATACCCTCGATGAATAGGGGTACCAACTGAGTACGAAATGAAGGTCCCCATAGTCGCCATACAAGTTATAGGAGGTGTCCAAAGAACGAAAAGGGTTCCATATTCGGCTGTTCCTACTATATGGTTCTCTGATGACTGCTCTAAGGAGTAGTAAGACGGTGTCCAAAGGTCTGTTGGGGGTATCAAAGCGATACCCTCGATGAATAGGGGTACCAACTGAGTACGAAATGAAGGTCCCCATAGTCGCCATACAAGTTATAGGAGGTGTCCAAAGAACGAAAAGGGTTCCATATTCGGCTGTTCCTACTATATGGTTCTCTGATGACTGCTCTAAGGAGTAGTAAGACGGTGTCCAAAGGTCTGTTGGGGGTATCAAAGCGATACCCTCGATGAATAGGGGTACCAACTGAGTACGAAATGAAGGTCCCCATAGTCGCCATACAAGTTATAGGAGGTGTCCAAAGAACGAAAAGGGTTCCATATTCGGCTGTTCCTACTATATGGTTCTCTGATGACTGCTCTAAGGAGTAGTAAGACGGTGTCCAAAGGTCTGTTGGGGGTATCAAAGCGATACCCTCGATGAATAGGGGTACCAACTGAGTACGAAATGAAGGTCCCCATAGTCGCCATACAAGTTATAGGAGGTGTCCAAAGAACGAAAAGGGTTCCATATTCGGCTGTTCCTACTATATGGTTCTCTGATGACTGCTCTAAGGAGTAGTAAGACGGTGTCCAAAGGTCTGTTGGGGGTATCAAAGCGATACCCTCGATGAATAGGGGTACCAACTGAGTACGAAATGAAGGTCCCCATAGTCGCCATACAAGTTATAGGAGGTGTCCAAAGAACGAAAAGGGTTCCATATTCGGCTGTTCCTACTATATGGTTCTCTGATGACTGCTCTAAGGAGTAGTAAGACGGTGTCCAAAGGTCTGTTGGGGGTATCAAAGCGATACCCTCGATGAATAGGGGTACCAACTGAGTACGAAATGAAGGTCCCCATAGTCGCCATACAAGTTATAGGAGGTGTCCAAAGAACGAAAAGGGTTCCATATTCGGCTGTTCCTACTATATGGTTCTCTGATGACTGCTCTAAGGAGTAGTAAGACGGTGTCCAAAGGTCTGTTGGGGGTATCAAAGCGATACCCTCGATGAATAGGGGTACCAACTGAGTACGAAATGAAGGTCCCCATAGTCGCCATACAAGTTATAGGAGGTGTCCAAAGAACGAAAAGGGTTCCATATTCGGCTGTTCCTACTATATGGTTCTCTGATGACTGCTCTAAGGAGTAGTAAGACGGTGTCCAAAGGTCTGTTGGGGGTATCAAAGCGATACCCTCGATGAATAGGGGTACCAACTGAGTACGAAATGAAGGTCCCCATAGTCGCCATACAAGTTATAGGAGGTGTCCAAAGAACGAAAAGGGTTCCATATTCGGCTGTTCCTACTATATGGTTCTCTGATGACTGCTCTAAGGAGTAGTAAGACGGTGTCCAAAGGTCTGTTGGGGGTATCAAAGCGATACCCTCGATGAATAGGGGTACCAACTGAGTACGAATGAAGGTCCCCATAGTCGCCATACAAGTTATAGGAGGTGTCCAAAGAACGAAAAGGGTTCCATATTCGGCTGTTCCTACTATATGGTTCTCTGATGACTGCTCTAAGGAGTAGTAAGACGGTGTCCAAAGGTCTGTTGGGGGTATCAAAGCGATACCCTCGATGAATAGGGGTACCAACTGAGTACGAAATGAAGGTCCCCATAGTCGCCATACAAGTTATAGGAGGTGTCCAAAGAACGAAAAGGGTTCCATATTCGGCTGTTCCTACTATATGGTTCTCTGATGACTGCTCTAAGGAGTAGTAAGACGGTGTCCAAAGGTCTGTTGGGGGTATCAAAGCGATACCCTCGATGAATAGGGGTACCAACTGAGTACGAAATGAAGGTCCCCATAGTCGCCATACAAGTTATAGGAGGTGTCCAAAGAACGAAAAGGGTTCCATATTCGGCTGTTCCTACTATATGGTTCTCTGATGACTGCTCTAAGGAGTAGTAAGACGGTGTCCAAAGGTCTGTTGGGGGTATCAAAGCGATACCCTCGATGAATAGGGGTACCAACTGAGTACGAAATGAAGGTCCCCATAGTCGCCATACAAGTTATAGGAGGTGTCCAAAGAACGAAAAGGGTTCCATATTCGGCTGTTCCTACTATATGGTTCTCTGATGACTGCTCTAAGGAGTAGTAAGACGGTGTCCAAAGGTCTGTTGGGGGTATCAAAGCGATACCCTCGATGAATAGGGGTACCAACTGAGTACGAAATGAAGGTCCCCATAGTCGCCATACAAGTTATAGGAGGTGTCCAAAGAACGAAAAGGGTTCCATATTCGGCTGTTCCTACTATATGGTTCTCTGATGACTGCTCTAAGGAGTAGTAAGACGGTGTCCAAAGGTCTGTTGGGGGTATCAAAGCGATACCCTCGATGAATAGGGGTACCAACTGAGTACGAAATGAAGGTCCCCATAGTCGCCATACAAGTTATAGGAGGTGTCCAAAGAACGAAAAGGGTTCCATATTCGGCTGTTCCTACTATATGGTTCTCTGATGACTGCTCTAAGGAGTAGTAAGACGGTGTCCAAAGGTCTGTTGGGGGTATCAAAGCGATACCCTCGATGAATAGGGGTACCAACTGAGTACGAAATGAAGGTCCCCATAGTCGCCATACAAGTTATAGGAGGTGTCCAAAGAACGAAAAGGGTTCCATATTCGGCTGTTCCTACTATATGGTTCTCTGATGACTGCTCTAAGGAGTAGTAAGACGGTGTCCAAAGGTCTGTTGGGGGTATCAAAGCGATACCCTCGATGAATAGGGGTACCAACTGAGTACGAAATGAAGGTCCCCATAGTCGCCATACAAGTTATAGGAGGTGTCCAAAGAACGAAAAGGGTTCCATATTCGGCTGTTCCTACTATATGGTTCTCTGATGACTGCTCTAAGGAGTAGTAAGACGGTGTCCAAAGGTCTGTTGGGGGTATCAAAGCGATACCCTCGATGAATAGGGGTACCAACTGAGTACGAAATGAAGGTCCCCATAGTCGCCATACAAGTTATAGGAGGTGTCCAAAGAACGAAAAGGGTTCCATATTCGGCTGTTCCTACTATATGGTTCTCTGATGACTGCTCTAAGGAGTAGTAAGACGGTGTCCAAAGGTCTGTTGGGGGTATCAAAGCGATACCCTCGATGAATAGGGGTACCAACTGAGTACGAAATGAAGGTCCCCATAGTCGCCATACAAGTTATAGGAGGTGTCCAAAGAACGAAAAGGGTTCCATATTCGGCTGTTCCTACTATATGGTTCTCTGATGACTGCTCTAAGGAGTAGTAAGACGGTGTCCAAAGGTCTGTTGGGGGTATCAAAGCGATACCCTCGATGAATAGGGGTACCAACTGAGTACGAAATGAAGGTCCCCATAGTCGCCATACAAGTTATAGGAGGTGTCCAAAGAACGAAAAGGGTTCCATATTCGGCTGTTCCTACTATATGGTTCTCTGATGACTGCTCTAAGGAGTAGTAAGACGGTGTCCAAAGGTCTGTTGGGGGTATCAAAGCGATACCCTCGATGAATAGGGGTACCAACTGAGTACGAAATGAAGGTCCCCATAGTCGCCATACAAGTTATAGGAGGTGTCCAAAGAACGAAAAGGGTTCCATATTCGGCTGTTCCTACTATATGGTTCTCTGATGACTGCTCTAAGGAGTAGTAAGACGGTGTCCAAAGGTCTGTTGGGGGTATCAAAGCGATACCCTCGATGAATAGGGGTACCAACTGAGTACGAAATGAAGGTCCCCATAGTCGCCATACAAGTTATAGGAGGTGTCCAAAGAACGAAAAGGGTTCCATATTCGGCTGTTCCTACTATATGGTTCTCTGATGACTGCTCTAAGGAGTAGTAAGACGGTGTCCAAAGGTCTGTTGGGGGTATCAAAGCGATACCCTCGATGAATAGGGGTACCAACTGAGTACGAAATGAAGGTCCCCATAGTCGCCATACAAGTTATAGGAGGTGTCCAAAGAACGAAAAGGGTTCCATATTCGGCTGTTCCTACTATATGGTTCTCTGATGACTGCTCTAAGGAGTAGTAAGACGGTGTCCAAAGGTCTGTTGGGGGTATCAAAGCGATACCCTCGATGAATAGGGGTACCAACTGAGTACGAAATGAAGGTCCCCATAGTCGCCATACAAGTTATAGGAGGTGTCCAAAGAACGAAAAGGGTTCCATATTCGGCTGTTCCTACTATATGGTTCTCTGATGACTGCTCTAAGGAGTAGTAAGACGGTGTCCAAAGGTCTGTTGGGGGTATCAAAGCGATACCCTCGATGAATAGGGGTACCAACTGAGTACGAAATGAAGGTCCCCATAGTCGCCATACAAGTTATAGGAGGTGTCCAAAGAACGAAAAGGGTTCCATATTCGGCTGTTCCTACTATATGGTTCTCTGATGACTGCTCTAAGGAGTAGTAAGACGGTGTCCAAAGGTCTGTTGGGGGTATCAAAGCGATACCCTCGATGAATAGGGGTACCAACTGAGTACGAAATGAAGGTCCCCATAGTCGCCATACAAGTTATAGGAGGTGTCCAAAGAACGAAAAGGGTTCCATATTCGGCTGTTCCTACTATATGGTTCTCTGATGACTGCTCTAAGGAGTAGTAAGACGGTGTCCAAAGGTCTGTTGGGGGTATCAAAGCGATACCCTCGATGAATAGGGGTACCAACTGAGTACGAAATGAAGGTCCCCATAGTCGCCATACAAGTTATAGGAGGTGTCCAAAGAACGAAAAGGGTTCCATATTCGGCTGTTCCTACTATATGGTTCTCTGATGACTGCTCTAAGGAGTAGTAAGACGGTGTCCAAAGGTCTGTTGGGGGTATCAAAGCGATACCCTCGATGAATAGGGGTACCAACTGAGTACGAAATGAAGGTCCCCATAGTCGCCATACAAGTTATAGGAGGTGTCCAAAGAACGAAAAGGGTTCCATATTCGGCTGTTCCTACTATATGGTTCTCTGATGACTGCTCTAAGGAGTAGTAAGACGGTGTCCAAAGGTCTGTTGGGGGTATCAAAGCGATACCCTCGATGAATAGGGGTACCAACTGAGTACGAAATGAAGGTCCCCATAGTCGCCATACAAGTTATAGGAGGTGTCCAAAGAACGAAAAGGGTTCCATATTCGGCTGTTCCTACTATATGGTTCTCTGATGACTGCTCTAAGGAGTAGTAAGACGGTGTCCAAAGGTCTGTGGGGGTATCAAAGCGATACCCTCGATGAATAGGGGTACCAACTGAGTACGAAATGAAGGTCCCCATAGTCGCCATACAAGTTATAGGAGGTGTCCAAAGAACGAAAAGGGTTCCATATTCGGCTGTTCCTACTATATGGTTCTCTGATGACTGCTCTAAGGAGTAGTAAGACGGTGTCCAAAGGTCTGTTGGGGGTATCAAAGCGATACCCTCGATGAATAGGGGTACCAACTGAGTACGAAATGAAGGTCCCATAGTCGCCATACAAGTTATAGGAGGTGTCCAAAGAACGAAAAGGGTTCCATATTCGGCTGTTCCTACTATATGGTTCTCTGATGACTGCTCTAAGGAGTAGTAAGACGGTGTCCAAAGGTCTGTTGGGGGTATCAAAGCGATACCCTCGATGAATAGGGGTACCAACTGAGTACGAAATGAAGGTCCCCATAGTCGCCATACAAGTTATAGGAGGTGTCCAAAGAACGAAAAGGGTTCCATATTCGGCTGTTCCTACTATATGGTTCTCTGATGACTGCTCTAAGGAGTAGTAAGACGGTGTCCAAAGGTCTGTTGGGGGTATCAAAGCGATACCCTCGATGAATAGGGGTACCAACTGAGTACGAAATGAAGGTCCCATAGTCGCCATACAAGTTATAGGAGGTGTCCAAAGAACGAAAAGGGTTCCATATTCGGCTGTTCCTACTATATGGTTCTCTGATGACTGCTCTAAGGAGTAGTAAGACGGTGTCCAAAGGTCTGTTGGGGGTATCAAAGCGATACCCTCGATGAATAGGGGTACCAACTGAGTACGAAATGAAGGTCCCCATAGTCGCCATACAAGTTATAGGAGGTGTCCAAAGAACGAAAAGGGTTCCATATTCGGCTGTTCCTACTATATGGTTCTCTGATGACTGCTCTAAGGAGTAGTAAGACGGTGTCCAAAGGTCTGTTGGGGGTATCAAAGCGATACCCTCGATGAATAGGGGTACCAACTGAGTACGAAATGAAGGTCCCCATAGTCGCCATACAAGTTATAGGAGGTGTCCAAAGAACGAAAAGGGTTCCATATTCGGCTGTTCCTACTATATGGTTCTCTGATGACTGCTCTAAGGAGTAGTAAGACGGTGTCCAAAGGTCTGTTGGGGGTATCAAAGCGATACCCTCGATGAATAGGGGTACCAACTGAGTACGAAATGAAGGTCCCATAGTCGCCATACAAGTTATAGGAGGTGTCCAAAGAACGAAAAGGGTTCCATATTCGGCTGTTCCTACTATATGGTTCTCTGATGACTGCTCTAAGGAGTAGTAAGACGGTGTCCAAAGGTCTGTTGGGGGTATCAAAGCGATACCCTCGATGAATAGGGGTACCAACTGAGTACGAAATGAAGGTCCCCATAGTCGCCATACAAGTTATAGGAGGTGTCCAAAGAACGAAAAGGGTTCCATATTCGGCTGTTCCTACTATATGGTTCTCTGATGACTGCTCTAAGGAGTAGTAAGACGGTGTCCAAAGGTCTGTTGGGGGTATCAAAGCGATACCCTCGATGAATAGGGGTACCAACTGAGTACGAAATGAAGGTCCCCATAGTCGCCATACAAGTTATAGGAGGTGTCCAAAGAACGAAAAGGGTTCCATATTCGGCTGTTCCTACTATATGGTTCTCTGATGACTGCTCTAAGGAGTAGTAAGACGGTGTCCAAAGGTCTGTTGGGGGTATCAAAGCGATACCCTCGATGAATAGGGGTACCAACTGAGTACGAAATGAAGGTCCCCATAGTCGCCATACAAGTTATAGGAGGTGTCCAAAGAACGAAAAGGGTTCCATATTCGGCTGTTCCTACTATATGGTTCTCTGATGACTGCTCTAAGGAGTAGTAAGACGGTGTCCAAAGGTCTGTTGGGGGTATCAAAGCGATACCCTCGATGAATAGGGGTACCAACTGAGTACGAATGAAGGTCCCCATAGTCGCCATACAAGTTATAGGAGGTGTCCAAAGAACGAAAAGGGTTCCATATTCGGCTGTTCCTACTATATGGTTCTCTGATGACTGCTCTAAGGAGTAGTAAGACGGTGTCCAAAGGTCTGTTGGGGGTATCAAAGCGATACCCTCGATGAATAGGGGTACCAACTGAGTACGAAATGAAGGTCCCCATAGTCGCCATACAAGTTATAGGAGGTGTCCAAAGAACGAAAAGGGTTCCATATTCGGCTGTTCCTACTATATGGTTCTCTGATGACTGCTCTAAGGAGTAGTAAGACGGTGTCCAAAGGTCTGTTGGGGGTATCAAAGCGATACCCTCGATGAATAGGGGTACCAACTGAGTACGAAATGAAGGTCCCATAGTCGCCATACAAGTTATAGGAGGTGTCCAAAGAACGAAAAGGGTTCCATATTCGGCTGTTCCTACTATATGGTTCTCTGATGACTGCTCTAAGGAGTAGTAAGACGGTGTCCAAAGGTCTGTTGGGGGTATCAAGCGATACCCTCGATGAATAGGGGTACCAACTGAGTACGAAATGAAGGTCCCCATAGTCGCCATACAAGTTATAGGAGGTGTCCAAAGAACGAAAAGGGTTCCATATTCGGCTGTTCCTACTATATGGTTCTCTGATGACTGCTCTAAGGAGTAGTAAGACGGTGTCCAAAGGTCTGTTGGGGGTATCAAAGCGATACCCTCGATGAATAGGGGTACCAACTGAGTACGATATGAAGGTCCCATAGTCGCCATACAAGTTATAGGAGGTGTCCAAAGAACGAAAAGGGTTCCATATTCGGCTGTTCCTACTATATGGTTCTCTGATGACTGCTCTAAGGAGTAGTAAGACGGTGTCCAAAGGTCTGTTGGGGGTATCAAAGCGATACCCTCGATGAATAGGGGTACCAACTGAGTACGAAATGAAGGTCCCCATAGTCGCCATACAAGTTATAGGAGGTGTCCAAAGGTCTGTTGGGGGTATCAAAGCGATACCCTCGATGAATAGGGGTACCAACTGAGTACGAAATGAAGGTCCCCATAGTCGCCATACAAGTTATAGGAGGTGTCCAAAGAACGAAAAGGGTTCCATATTCGGCTGTTCCTACTATATGGTTCTCTGATGACTGCTCTAAGGAGTAGTAAGACGGTGTCCAAAGGTCTGTTGGGGGTATCAAAGCGATACCCTCGATGAATAGGGGTACCAACTGAGTACGAAATGAAGGTCCCCATAGTCGCCATACAAGTTATAGGAGGTGTCCAAAGAACGAAAAGGGTTCCATATTCGGCTGTTCCTACTATATGGTTCTCTGATGACTGCTCTAAGGAGTAGTAAGACGGTGTCCAAAGGTCTGTTGGGGGTATCAAAGCGATACCCTCGATGAATAGGGGTACCAACTGAGTACGAAATGAAGGTCCCATAGTCGCCATACAAGTTATAGGAGGTGTCCAAAGAACGAAAAGGGTTCCATATTCGGCTGTTCCTACTATATGGTTCTCTGATGACTGCTCTAAGGAGTAGTAAGACGGTGTCCAAAGGTCTGTTGGGGGTATCAAAGCGATACCCTCGATGAATAGGGGTACCAACTGAGTACGAAATGAAGGTCCCCATAGTCGCCATACAAGTTATAGGAGGTGTCCAAAGAACGAAAAGGGTTCCATATTCGGCTGTTCCTACTATATGGTTCTCTGATGACTGCTCTAAGGAGTAGTAAGACGGTGTCCAAAGGTCTGTTGGGGGTATCAAAGCGATACCCTCGATGAATAGGGGTACCAACTGAGTACGAAATGAAGGTCCCCATAGTCGCCATACAAGTTATAGGAGGTGTCCAAAGAACGAAAAGGGTTCCATATTCGGCTGTTCCTACTATATGGTTCTCTGATGACTGCTCTAAGGAGTAGTAAGACGGTGTCCAAAGGTCTGTTGGGGGTATCAAAGCGATACCCTCGATGAATAGGGGTACCAACTGAGTACGAAATGAAGGTCCCCATAGTCGCCATACAAGTTATAGGAGGTGTCCAAAGAACGAAAAGGGTTCCATATTCGGCTGTTCCTACTATATGGTTCTCTGATGACTGCTCTAAGGAGTAGTAAGACGGTGTCCAAAGGTCTGTTGGGGGTATCAAAGCGATACCCTCGATGAATAGGGGTACCAACTGAGTACGAAATGAAGGTCCCCATAGTCGCCATACAAGTTATAGGAGGTGTCCAAAGAACGAAAAGGGTTCCATATTCGGCTGTTCCTACTATATGGTTCTCTGATGACTGCTCTAAGGAGTAGTAAGACGGTGTCCAAAGGTCTGTTGGGGGTATCAAAGCGATACCCTCGATGAATAGGGGTACCAACTGAGTACGAAATGAAGGTCCCATAGTCGCCATACAAGTTATAGGAGGTGTCCAAAGAACGAAAAGGGTTCCATATTCGGCTGTTCCTACTATATGGTTCTCTGATGACTGCTCTAAGGAGTAGTAAGACGGTGTCCAAAGGTCTGTTGGGGGTATCAAAGCGATACCCTCGATGAATAGGGGTACCAACTGAGTACGAAATGAAGGTCCCCATAGTCGCCATACAAGTTATAGGAGGTGTCCAAAGAACGAAAAGGGTTCCATATTCGGCTGTTCCTACTATATGGTTCTCTGATGACTGCTCTAAGGAGTAGTAAGACGGTGTCCAAAGGTCTGTTGGGGGTATCAAAGCGATACCCTCGATGAATAGGGGTACCAACTGAGTACGAAATGAAGGTCCCCATAGTCGCCATACAAGTTATAGGAGGTGTCCAAAGAACGAAAAGGGTTCCATATTCGGCTGTTCCTACTATATGGTTCTCTGATGACTGCTCTAAGGAGTAGTAAGACGGTGTCCAAAGGTCTGTTGGGGGTATCAAAGCGATACCCTCGATGAATAGGGGTACCAACTGAGTACGAAATGAAGGTCCCCATAGTCGCCATACAAGTTATAGGAGGTGTCCAAAGAACGAAAAGGGTTCCATATTCGGCTGTTCCTACTATATGGTTCTCTGATGACTGCTCTAAGGAGTAGTAAGACGGTGTCCAAAGGTCTGTTGGGGTATCAAAGCGATACCCTCGATGAATAGGGGTACCAACTGAGTACGAAATGAAGGTCCCCATAGTCGCCATACAAGTTATAGGAGGTGTCCAAAGAACGAAAAGGGTTCCATATTCGGCTGTTCCTACTATATGGTTCTCTGATGACTGCTCTAAGGAGTAGTAAGACGGTGTCCAAAGGTCTGTTGGGGGTATCAAAGCGATACCCTCGATGAATAGGGGTACCAACTGAGTACGAAATGAAGGTCCCCATAGTCGCCATACAAGTTATAGGAGGTGTCCAAAGAACGAAAAGGGTTCCATATTCGGCTGTTCCTACTATATGGTTCTCTGATGACTGCTCTAAGGAGTAGTAAGACGGTGTCCAAAGGTCTGTTGGGGGTATCAAAGCGATACCCTCGATGAATAGGGGTACCAACTGAGTACGAAATGAAGGTCCCCATAGTCGCCATACAAGTTATAGGAGGTGTCCAAAGAACGAAAAGGGTTCCATATTCGGCTGTTCCTACTATATGGTTCTCTGATGACTGCTCTAAGGAGTAGTAAGACGGTGTCCAAAGGTCTGTTGGGGGTATCAAAGCGATACCCTCGATGAATAGGGTACCAACTGAGTACGAAATGAAGGTCCCCATAGTCGCCATACAAGTTATAGGAGGTGTCCAAAGAACGAAAAGGGTTCCATATTCGGCTGTTCCTACTATATGGTTCTCTGATGACTGCTCTAAGGAGTAGTAAGACGGTGTCCAAAGGTCTGTTGGGGGTATCAAAGCGATACCCTCGATGAATAGGGGTACCAACTGAGTACGAAATGAAGGTCCCATAGTCGCCATACAAGTTATAGGAGGTGTCCAAAGAACGAAAAGGGTTCCATATTCGGCTGTTCCTACTATATGGTTCTCTGATGACTGCTCTAAGGAGTAGTAAGACGGTGTCCAAAGGTCTGTTGGGGGTATCAAAGCGATACCCTCGATGAATAGGGGTACCAACTGAGTACGAAATGAAGGTCCCCATAGTCGCCATACAAGTTATAGGAGGTGTCCAAAGAACGAAAAGGGTTCCATATTCGGCTGTTCCTACTATATGGTTCTCTGATGACTGCTCTAAGGAGTAGTAAGACGGTGTCCAAAGGTCTGTTGGGGGTATCAAAGCGATACCCTCGATGAATAGGGGTACCAACTGAGTACGAAATGAAGGTCCCCATAGTCGCCATACAAGTTATAGGAGGTGTCCAAAGAACGAAAAGGGTTCCATATTCGGCTGTTCCTACTATATGGTTCTCTGATGACTGCTCTAAGGAGTAGTAAGACGGTGTCCAAAGGTCTGTGGGGGTATCAAAGCGATACCTCGATGAATAGGGGTACCAACTGAGTACGAAATGAAGGTCCCCATAGTCGCCATACAAGTTATAGGAGGTGTCCAAAGAACGAAAAGGGTTCCATATTCGGCTGTTCCTACTATATGGTTCTCTGATGACTGCTCTAAGGAGTAGTAAGACGGTGTCCAAAGGTCTGTTGGGGGTATCAAAGCGATACCCTCGATGAATAGGGGTACCAACTGAGTACGAATGAAGGTCCCCATAGTCGCCATACAAGTTATAGGAGGTGTCCAAAGAACGAAAAGGGTTCCATATTCGGCTGTTCCTACTATATGGTTCTCTGATGACTGCTCTAAGGAGTAGTAAGACGGTGTCCAAAGGTCTGTTGGGGGTATCAAAGCGATACCCTCGATGAATAGGGGTACCAACTGAGTACGAATGAAGGTCCCCATAGTCGCCATACAAGTTATAGGAGGTGTCCAAAGAACGAAAAGGGTTCCATATTCGGCTGTTCCTACTATATGGTTCTCTGATGACTGCTCTAAGGAGTAGTAAGACGGTGTCCAAAGGTCTGTTGGGGGTATCAAAGCGATACCCTCGATGAATAGGGGTACCAACTGAGTACGAAATGAAGGTCCCCATAGTCGCCATACAAGTTATAGGAGGTGTCCAAAGTACGAAAAGGGTTCCATATTCGGCTGTTCCTACTATATGGTTCTCTGATGACTGCTCTAAGGAGTAGTAAGACGGTGTCCAAAGGTCTGTTGGGGGTATCAAAGCGATACCCTCGATGAATAGGGGTACCAACTGAGTACGAATGAAGGTCCCCATAGTCGCCATACAAGTTATAGGAGGTGTCCAAAGAACGAAAAGGGTTCCATATTCGGCTGTTCCTACTATATGGTTCTCTGATGACTGCTCTAAGGAGTAGTAAGACGGTGTCCAAAGGTCTGTTGGGGTATCAAAGCGATACCCTCGATGAATAGGGGTACCAACTGAGTACGAAATGAAGGTCCCATAGTCGCCATACAAGTTATAGGAGGTGTCCAAAGAACGAAAAGGGTTCCATATTCGGCTGTTCCTACTATATGGTTCTCTGATGACTGCTCTAAGGAGTAGTAAGACGGTGTCCAAAGGTCTGTTGGGGGTATCAAAGCGATACCCTCGATGAATAGGGGTACCAACTGAGTACGAAATGAAGGTCCCATAGTCGCCATACAAGTTATAGGAGGTGTCCAAAGAACGAAAAGGGTTCCATATTCGGCTGTTCCTACTATATGGTTCTCTGATGACTGCTCTAAGGAGTAGTAAGACGGTGTCCAAAGGTCTGTTGGGGTATCAA
Organism: Anopheles stephensi; assembly: GCF_013141755.1. NCBI lineage: Eukaryota > Metazoa > Arthropoda > Insecta > Diptera > Culicidae > Anopheles > Anopheles stephensi. The sequence continues at coordinate 7,635 of NW_023405051.1, read as the reverse complement.
AGCGATACCCTCGATGAATAGGGGTACCAACTGAGTACGAAATGAAGGTCCCCATAGTCGCCATACAAGTTATAGGAGGTGTCCAAAGAACGAAAAGGGTTCCATATTCGGCTGTTCCTACTATATGGTTCTCTGATGACTGCTCTAAGGAGTAGTAAGACGGTGTCCAAAGGTCTGTTGGGGGTATCAAAGCGATACCCTCGATGAATAGGGGTACCAACTGAGTACGAAATGAAGGTCCCATAGTCGCCATACAAGTTATAGGAGGTGTCCAAAGAACGAAAAGGGTTCCATATTCGGCTGTTCCTACTATATGGTTCTCTGATGACTGCTCTAAGGAGTAGTAAGACGGTGTCCAAAGGTCTGTGGGGGTATCAAAGCGATACCCTCGATGAATAGGGGTACCAACTGAGTACGAAATGAAGGTCCCCATAGTCGCCATACAAGTTATAGGAGGTGTCCAAAGAACGAAAAGGGTTCCATATTCGGCTGTTCCTACTATATGGTTCTCTGATGACTGCTCTAAGGAGTAGTAAGACGGTGTCCAAAGGTCTGTTGGGGGTATCACAGCGATACCCTCGATGAATAGGGGTACCAACTGAGTACGAAATGAAGGTCCCATAGTCGCCATACAAGTTATAGGAGGTGTCCAAAGAACGAAAAGGGTTCCATATTCGGCTGTTCCTACTATATGGTTCTCTGATGACTGCTCTAAGGAGTAGTAAGACGGTGTCCAAAGGTCTGTTGGGGTATCAAAGCGATACCCTCGATGAATAGGGGTACCAACTGAGTACGAAATGAAGGTCCCCATAGTCGCCATACAAGTTATAGGAGGTGTCCAAAGAACGAAAAGGGTTCCATATTCGGCTGTTCCTACCATATGGTTCTCTGATGACTGCTCTAAGGAGTAGTAAGACGGTGTCCAAAGGTCTGTTGGGGTATCAAAGCGATACCCTCGATGAATAGGGGTACCAACTGAGTACGAAATGAAGGTCCCCATAGTCGCCATACAAGTTATAGGAGGTGTCCAAAGAACGAAAAGGGTTCCATATTCGGCTGTTCCTACTATATGGTTCTCTGATGACTGCTCTAAGGAGTAGTAAGACGGTGTCCAAAGGTCTGTTGGGGGTATCAAAGCGATACCCTCGATGAATAGGGGTACCAACTGAGTACGAATGAAGGTCCCCATAGTCGCCATACAAGTTATAGGAGGTGTCCAAAGAACGAAAAGGGTTCCATATTCGGCTGTCCTACTATATGGTTCTCTGATGACTGCTCGTAGTAAGACGGTGTCCAAAGGTCTGTTGGGGGTATCAAAGCGATACCCTCGATGAATAGGGGTACCAACTGAGTACGAAATGAAGGTCCCATAGTCGCCATACAAGTTATAGGAGGTGTCCAAAGAACGAAAAGGGTTCCATATTCGGCTTTTCCTACTATATGGTTCTCTGATGACTGCTCTAAGGAGTAGTAGGAGACTGTGTCCAAAGGTCTGTTGGGGTATCACCCAAGCCCTACCCTGAATGGGGGTACATACTGAAACGAAACGAAATCCCCACCCCAATGCGCCAACAAAGTAAGGAGGTCCAAGTCCAAAAAAGAAAAAAAAAAGCGCATTCCCTGCTTATATGATCTATCCCTTCCGATGCTAGAGGAGGAGTAGCCGTGTGGGTCAAAGGGGGGTGGGGGGTATAAAACGATAACCCTCGATGAATAGGGGTCCCCTGAGTACGATGAACCCCCATACCCACATAAGATAGGAAGTCCCCAAAACGAAAAGGGTTTCCCAATTCGGCTGTTCCTACTATGCTCCTCTGATGACTGCAAGGAGCGTAGACGGTGTTCCCAAGGTCTGTAGGGGGTATCAAAACGATACCTCGATGAATAGGGGTACCAACTGAGTACGAAATGAAGGTCCCCATAGTCGCCATACAAGTTATAGGAGGTGTCCAAAGAACGAAAAGGGTTCCATATTCGGCTGTTCCTAATATGGTTCTCTGATGACTGCTCTAAGGAGTAGTAAGACGGTGTCCAAAGGTCTGTTGGGGGTATCAAAGCGATACCCTCGATGAATAGGGGTACCAACTGAGTACGAAATGAAGGTCCCATAGTCGCCATACAAGTTATAGGAGGTGTCCAAAGAACGAAAAGGGTTCCATATTCGGCTGTTCCTACTATAGGGTTCTCTGATGACTGCTCTAAGGAGTAGTAAGACGGTGTCCAAAGGTCTGTTGGGGGTATCAAAGCGATACCCTCGATGAATAGGGGTACCAACTGAGTACGACATGAAGGTCCCATAGTCGCCATACAAGTTATAGGAGGTGTCCAAAGAACGAAAAGGGTTCCATATTCGGCTGTTCCTACTATATGGTTCTCTGATGACTGCTCTAAGGAGTAGTAAGACGGTGTCCAAAGGTCTGTTGGGGGTATCAAAGCGATACCCTCGATGAATAAGGGTACCAACTGAGTACGATATGAAGGTCCCATAGTCGCCATACAAGTTATAGGAGGTGTCCAAAGAACGAAAAGGGTTCCATATTCGGCTGTTCCTACTATATGGTTCTCTGATGACTGCTCTAAGGAGTAGTAAGACGGTGTCCAAAGGTCTGTTGGGGGTATCAAAGCGATACCCTCGATGAATAGGGTACCAACTGAGTACGAAATGAAGGTCCCCATAGTCGCCATACAAGTTATAGGAGGTGTCCAAAGAACGAAAAGGGTTCCATATTCGGCTGTTCCTACTATATGGTTCTCTGATGACTGCTCTAAGGAGTAGTAAGACGGTGTCCAAAGGTCTGTTGGGGGTATCAAAGCGATACCCTCGATGAATAGGGGTACCAACTGAGTACGAATATGAAGGTCCCCATAGTCGCCATACAAGTTATAGGAGGTGTCCAAATAACGAAAAGGGTTCCATATTCGGCTGTTCCTACTATATGGTTCTCTGATGACTGCTCTAAGGAGTAGTAAGACGGTGTCCAAAGGTCTGTTGGGGGTATCAAAGCGATACCCTCGATGAATAGGGGTACCAACTGAGTACGATATGAAGGTCCCCATAGTCTCCATACAAGTTATAGGAGGTGTCCAAAGAACGAAAAGGGTTCCATATTCGGCTGTTCCTACTATATGGTTCTCTGATGACTGCTCTAAGGAGTAGTAAGACGGTGTCCAAAGGTCTGTTGGGGTATCAAAGCGATACCCTCGATGAATAGGGGTACCAACTGAGTACGAATGAAGGTCCCCATAGTCGCCATACAAGTTATAGGAGGTGTCCAAAGAACGAAAAGGGTTCCATATTCGGCTGTTCCTACTATATGGTTCTCTGATGACTGCTCTAAGGAGTAGTAAGACGGTGTCCAAAGGTCTGTTGGGGGTATCAAAGCGATACCCTCGATGAATAGGGGTACCAACTGAGTACGAATGAAGGTCCCCATAGTCGCCATACAAGTTATAGGAGGTGTCCAAAGAACGAAAAGGGTTCCATATTCGGCTGTTCCTACTATATGGTTCTCTGATGACTGCTCTAAGGAGTAGTAAGACGGTGTCCAAAGGTCTGTTGGGGGTATCAAAGCGATACCCTCGATGAATAGGGGTACCAACTGAGTACGAAATGAAGGTCCCCATAGTCGCCATACAAGTTATAGGAGGTGTCCAAAGAACGAAAAGGGTTCCATATTCGGCTGTTCCTACTATATGGTTCTCTGATGACTGCTCTAAGGAGTAGTAAGACGGTGTCCAAAGGTCTGTTGGGGGTATCAAAGCGATACCCTCGATGAATAGGGGTACCAACTGAGTACGAATGAAGGTCCCCATAGTCGCCATACAAGTTATAGGAGGTGTCCAAAGAACGAAAAGGGTTCCATATTCGGCTGTTCCTACTATATGGTTCTCTGATGACTGCTCTAAGGAGTAGTAAGACGGTGTCCAAAGGTCTGTTGGGGGTATCAAAGCGATACCCTCGATGAATAGGGTACCAACTGAGTACGATATGAAGGTCCCCATAGTCGCCATACAAGTTATAGGAGGTGTCCAAAGAACGAAAAGGGTTCCATATTCGGCTGTTCCTACTATATGGTTCTCTGATGACTGCTCTAAGGAGTAGTAAGACGGTGTCCAAAGGTCTGTTGGGGGTATCAAAGCGATACCCTCGATGAATAGGGGTACCAACTGAGTACGAAATGAAGGTCCCCATAGTCGCCATACAAGTTATAGGAGGTGTCCAAAGAACGAAAAGGGTTCCATATTCGGCTGTTCCTACTATATGGTTCTCTGATGACTGCTCTAAGGAGTAGTAAGACGGTGTCCAAAGGTCTGTTGGGGGTATCAAAGCGATACCCTCGATGAATAGGGGTACCAACTGAGTACGAAATGAAGGTCCCCATAGTCGCCATACAAGTTATAGGAGGTGTCCAAAGAACGAAAAGGGTTCCATATTCGGCTGTTCCTACTATATGGTTCTCTGATGACTGCTCTAAGGAGTAGTAAGACGGTGTCCAAAGGTCTGTTGGGGGTATCAAAGCGATACCCTCGATGAATAGGGGTACCAACTGAGTACGATATGAAGGTCCCCATAGTCGCCATACAAGTTATAGGAGGTGTCCAAAGAACGAAAAGGGTTCCATATTCGGCTGTTCCTACTATATGGTTCTCTGATGACTGCTCTAAGGAGTAGTAAGACGGTGTCCAAAGGTCTGTTGGGGGTATCAAAGCGATACCCTCGATGAATAGGGGTACCAACTGAGTACGAAATGAAGGTCCCCATAGTCGCCATACAAGTTATAGGAGGTGTCCAAAGAACGAAAAGGGTTCCATATTCGGCTGTTCCTACTATATGGTTCTCTGATGACTGCTCTAAGGAGTAGTAAGACGGTGTCCAAAGGTCTGTTGGGGGTATCAAAGCGATACCCTCGATGAATAGGGGTACCAACTGAGTACGAATGAAGGTCCCATAGTCGCCATACAAGTTATAGGAGGTGTCCAAAGTACGAAAAGGGTTCCATATTCGGCTGTTCCTACTATATGGTTCTCTGATGACTGCTCTAAGGAGTAGTAAGACGGTGTCCAAAGGTCTGTTGGGGGTATCAAAGCGATACCCTCGATGAATAGGGGTACCAACTGAGTACGAAATGAAGGTCCCCATAGTCGCCATACAAGTTATAGGAGGTGTCCAAAGAACGAAAAGGGTTCCATATTCGGCTGTTCCTACTATATGGTTCTCTGATGACTGCTCTAAGGAGTAGTAAGACGGTGTCCAAAGGTCTGTTGGGGGTATCAAAGCGATACCCTCGATGAATAGGGGTACCAACTGAGTACGAAATGAAGGTCCCCATAGTCGCCATACAAGTTATAGGAGGTGTCCAAAGAACGAAAAGGGTTCCATATTCGGCTGTTCCTACTATATGGTTCTCTGATGACTGCTCTAAGGAGTAGTAAGACGGTGTCCAAAGGTCTGTTGGGGGTATCACAGCGATACCCTCGATGAATAGGGGTACCAACTGAGTACGAAATGAAGGTCCCCATAGTCGCCATACAAGTTATAGGAGGTGTCCAAAGAACGAAAAGGGTTCCATATTCGGCTGTTCCTACCTCATGGTTCTCTGATGACTGCTCTAAGGAGTAGTAAGACGGTGTCCAAAGGTCTGTTGGGGGTATCACAGCGATACCCTCGATGAATAGGGGTACCAACTGAGTACGAAATGAAGGTCCCATAGTCGTCATACAAGTTATAGGAGGTGTCCAAAGTAACGAAAAGGGTTCCATATTCGGCTGTTCCTACTATATGGTTCTCTGATGACTGCTCTAAGGAGTAGTAAGACGGTGTCCAAAGGTCTGTTGGGGGTATCAAAGCGATACCCTCGATGAATAGGGGTACCAACTGAGTACGAATGAAGGTCCCCATAGTCGCCATACAAGTTATAGGAGGTGTCCAAAGAACGAAAAGGGTTCCATATTCGGCTGTTCCTACTATATGGTTCTCTGATGACTGCTCTAAGGAGTAGTAAGACGGTGTCCAAGGTCTGTTGGGGGTATCAAAGCGATACCCTCGATGAATAGGGGTACCAACTGAGTACGATATGAAGGTCCCCATAGTCGCATACAAGTTATAGGAGGTGTCCAAAGAACGAAAAGGGTTCCATATTCGGCTGTTCCTACTATATGGTTCTCTGATGACTGCTCTAAGGAGTAGTAAGACGGTGTCCAAAGGTCTGTTGGGGGTATCAAAGCGATACCCTCGATGAATAGGGTACCAACTGAGTACGAAATGAAGGTCCCCATAGTCGCATACAAGTTATAGGAGGTGTCCAAAGAACGAAAGGGTTCCATATTCGGCTGTTTCCTACTATATGGTTCTCTGATGACTGCTCTAAGAGTAGTAAGACGGTGTCCAAAGGTCTGTTGGGGGTATCAAAGCGATACCCTCGATGAATAGGGGTACAACTGAGTACGAAATGAAGGTCCCCATAGTCGCCATACAAGTTATAGGAGGTGTCCAAAGTACGAAAAGGTTTCAATATTCGGCTGTTCCTACTAATGGTTCTCTGATGATGCTCTAAGGAGTAGTAAGACGGTGTCCAAAGGTCTGTGGGGGTATCAAAGCGATACCTCGATGAATAGGGGTACCAACTGAGTACGACCCAAAATGAAGGTCCATAGTCGCCATAAACAAGTTGTAGGAGGTGTAAAAGAACAAAAGTGTTCACATATTCGGGACGTTCCTATCCCAATATGGTTCCCTGATGACGCACCAAAGGAGTAGTAAGACGGTGTCCAAAGGTCTGTGGGGGTATCAAAGCGATACCCTCGATGAATAGGGGTACCAACTGAGTACGAAATGAAGGTCCCCATAGTCGCCATACAAGTTATAGGAGGTGTCCAAAGAACGAAAAGGGTTCCATATTCGGCTGTTCCTACTATATGGTCTCTGATGACTGCTCTAAGAGTAGAAGTGGTCCAAAGGTCTGTTGGGGGTATCAAAGCGATACCCTCGATGAATAGGGGTACCAACTGAGTACGAAATGAAGGGTCCCCATAGTCGCCATACAAGTTATAGGAGGTGTCCAAAGTACGAAAAGGGTTCATATTCGGCTGTTCCTACTATATGGTTCTCTGATGACTGCTCTAAGGAGTAGTAAGACGGTGTCCAAAGGTCTGTTGGGGTATCACAGCGATACCCTCGATGAATAGGGGTACCAACTGAGTACGAAATGAAGGTCCCATAGTCGCCATACAAGTTATAGGAGGTGTCCAAAGAACGAAAGGGTTCCATATTCGGCTGTTCCTACTATATGGTTCTCTGATGACTGCTCTAAGGAGTAGTAAGACGGTGTCCAAAGGTCTGTTGGGGGTATCAAAGCGATACCCTCGATGAATAGGGGTACCAACTGAGTACGAAATGAAGGTCCCCATAGTCGCCATACAAGTTATAGGAGGGTCCAAAGAACGAAAAGGGTTCCATATCGGCTGTTCCTACTATATGGTTCTCTGATGACTGCTCTAAGGAGTAGTAAGACGGTGTCCAAAGGTCTGTGGGGGTATCAAAGCGATACCCTCGATGAATAGGGGTACCAACTGAGTACGAAATGAAGGTCCCCATAGTCGCCATACAAGTTATAGGAGGTGTCCAAAGAACGAAAG
>NW_023405050.1:157500-162088 GCF_013141755.1 Anopheles stephensi | reverse complement strand
TCACTTTTTATGGTCAGATAAGTGATCCGATGCTATTTTCAGATCATTAGAGGGATTTCACGCTGTGACCAAAATTTTCATACTTCATACTTGTCCCGGTGCCGTTATGGGAGGACCGGGGGAAGATGTGTTTGTAAGTCGTGATGTTCAGTGACGGATTTCTGGGACTTAGAAAAAAAATGTGCTCTCAGGCACAATTATATGTTTCATACACACATAGTTTTCATTGCTTCATACTTGTCCCCCGTGCCGTATATGGGAGGACCGGGGGAACATGTCTTCGTAAGTGTGATGTCAGTGACGGATTTCTGGGACTTAGAAAAAAATGTGCTCTCAGGCACATTATATGTTCCATACAAACCATGATTTTCATTCTTCATACTTGTCCCCGTGCGTATATGGGAGGACCGGGGGAAGATGTGTTTGTAAGTCGTGATGTTCAGTGACGGATTCTGGGACTTAGAAAAATAAATGTACCCTTAGGCACATTATTTGTATCAATAATTGTATCCCCATCCTTTCATGGGGAACTTTTCCGTAATTCCCGGACTTGTACATTTTTCGGGTTCCACTCCCGACAATGTATCTCTACTGTGCATTACGTACCTGATAACGCACGGCACCCATTGGGTGACTCCACTTAACCATCTTTCGATAATGCCCGTGTTGGCAGATATAAATCCCAACACCTACCAGGCTTTATATGTACATCGGAACGTTACATACGATGCACCCCGTATTCCCGGACTTGTACATTTTTCGGGTTCCACCTCCCGACAATGTATCTCTACTGTGCATTACGTACCTTATAACGCACGGCACCCATTGGGTGACTCCACTTAACCATCTTTCGATAATGCCCGTGTTGCAGATATAATCCCAACACCTACCAGGCTTTATATGTACATCGAACGTTACATACGATGCACCCCGTATTCCCGGACTTGTACATTTTTCGGGTTCCACCTCCCGACAATGTATCTCTACTGTGCATTACGTACCTGATAACGCACGGCACCCATTGGGTGACTCCACTTAACCATCTTTCGATAATGCCCGTGTTGCAGATATAATCCCAACACCTACCAGGCTTTATATGTACATCGACGTTACATACGATGCACCCCGTATTCCCGGACTTGTACATTTTCGGGTTCCACCTCCCGACAATGTATCCTACTGTGGCATTACGTACCTTATAACGCAACGGCACCCATTGGGTGAACTCCACTTAACCATCTTTCGATAATGCCCGTGTTGCAGATATAATCCCAACACCTACCAGGCTTTATATGTACATCGAACGTTACATACGATGCACCCCGTATTTCCCGGACTTGTACATTTTTCGGGTTCCACCTCCCGACAATGTATCTCTACTGTGCATTACGTACCTGATAACGCACGGCACCCATTGGGTGACTCCACTTAACCATCTTTCGATAATGCCCGTGTTGCAGATATAATCCCAACACCTACCAGGCTTTATATGGTACATCGAACGTTACATACGATGCACCCCGTATTCCCGGACTTGTACATTTTTCGGGTTCCACCTCCCGACAATGTATCTCTACTGTGCATTACGTACCTGATAACGCACGGCACCCATTGGGTGACTCCCACTTAACCATCTTTCGATAATGCCCGTGTTGCAGATATAATCCCAACACCTACCAGGCTTTATATGTACAATCGAACGTTACATACGATGCACCCCGTATTCCCGGACTTGTACATTTTTCGGGTTCCACCTCCCGACAATGTATCTCTACTGTGCATTACGTACCTGATAACGCACGGCACCCATTGGGTGACTCCACTTAACCATCTTTCGATAATGCCCGTGTTGCAGATATAATCCCAACACCTACCAGGCTTATATGTACATCGAACGTTACATACGATGCACCCCGTATTCCCGGACTTGTACATTTTTCGGGTTCCACCTCCCGACAATGTATCTCTACTGTGCATTACGTACCTTATAACGCACGGCACCCATTGGGTGACTCCACTTAACCATCTTTCGATAATGCCCGTGTTGCAGATATAATCCCAACACCTACCAGGCTTTATATGTACATCGAACGTTACATACGATGCACCCCGTATTCCCGGACTTGTACATTTTTCGGGTTCCACCTCCCGACAATGTATCTCTACTGTGCATTACGTACCTTATAACGCACGGCACCCATTGGGTGACTCCACTTAACCATCTTTCGATAATGCCCGTGTTGCAGATATAATCCCAACACCTACCAGGCTTTATATGTACATCGAACGTTACATACGATGCACCCCGTATTCCCGGACTTGTACATTTTTCGGGTTCCACCTCCCGACAATGTATCTCTACTGTGCATTACGTACCTTATAACGCACGGCCACCCATTGGGTGACTCCACTTAACCATCTTTCGATAATGCCCGTGTTGCAGATATAATCCCAACACCTACCAGGCTTTATATGTACATCGAACGTTACATACGATGCACCCCGTATTCCCGGACTTGTACATTTTTCGGGTTCCACCTCCCGACAATGTATCTCTACTGTGCATTACGTACCTGATAACGCACGGCACCCATTGGGTGACTCCACTTAACCATCTTTCGATAATGCCCGTGTTGCAGATATAATCCCAACACCTACCAGGCTTTATATGTACATCGAACGTTACATACGATGCACCCCGTATTCCCGGACTTGTACATTTTTCGGGTTCCACCTCCCGACAATGTATCTCTACTGTGCATTACGTACCTTATAACGCACGGCACCCATTGGGTGACTCCACTTAACCATCTTTCGATAATGCCCGTGTTGCAGATATAATCCCAACACCTACCAGGCTTTATATGTACATCGAACGTTACATACGATGCACCCCGTATTCCCGGACTTGTACATTTTTCGGGTTCCACCTCCCGACAATGTATCTCTACTGTGCATTACGTACCTTATAACGCACGGCACCCATTGGGTGACTCCACTTAACCATCTTTCGATAATGCCCGTGTTGCAGATATAATCCCAACACCTACCAGGCTTTATATGTACATCGAACGTTACATACGATGCACCCCGTATTCCGGACTTGTACATTTTTCGGGTTCCACCTCCCGACAATGTATCTCTACTGTGCATTACGTACCTGATAACGCACGGCACCCATTGGGTGACTCCACTTAACCATCTTTCGATAATGCCCGTGTTGCAGATATAATCCCAACACCTACCAGGCTTTATATGTACATCGAACGTTACATACGATGCACCCCGTATTCCCGGACTTGTACATTTTCGGGTTCCACCTCCCGACAATGTATCTCTACTGTGCATTACGTACCTGATAACGCACGGCAACCCATTGGGTGACTCCACTTAACCATCTTTCGATAATGCCCGTGTTGCAGATATAATCCCAACACCTACCAGGCTTTATATGTACATCGAACGTTACATACGATGCACCCCGTATTCCCGGACTTGTACATTTTTCGGGTTCCACCTCCCGACAATGTATCTCTACTGTGCATTACGTACCTTATAACGCACGGCACCCATTGGGTGACTCCACTTAACCATCTTTCGATAATGCCCGTGTTGCAGATATAATCCCAACACCTACCAGGCTTTATATGTACATCGAACGTTACATACGATGCACCCCGTATTCCCGGACTTGTACATTTTTCGGGTTCCACCTCCCGACAATGTATCTCTACTGTGCATTACGTACCTTATAACGCACGGCACCCATTGGGTGACTCCACTTAACCATCTTTCGATAATGCCCGTGTTGCAGATATAATCCCAACACCTACCAGGCTTTATATGTACATCGAACGTTACATACGATGCACCCCGTATTCCCGGACTTGTACATTTTTCGGGTTCCACCTCCCGACAATGTATCTCTACTGTGCATTACGTACCTGATAACGCACGGCACCCATTGGGTGACTCCACTTAACCATCTTTCGATAATGCCCGTGTTGCAGATATAATCCCAACACCTACCAGGCTTTATATGTACATCGAACGTTACATACGATGCACCCCGTATTCCCGGACTTGTACATTTTTCGGGTTCCACCTCCCGACAATGTATCTCTACTGTGCATTACGTACCTTATAACGCACGGCACCCATTGGGTGACTCCACTTAACCATCTTTCGATAATGCCCGTGTTGCAGATATAATCCCAACACCTACCAGGCTTTATATGTACATCGAACGTTACATACGATGCACCCCGTATTCCCGGACTTGTACATTTTTCGGGTTCCACCTCCCGACAATGTATCTCTACTGTGCATTACGTACCTTATAACGCACGGCACCCATTGGGTGACTCCACTTAACCATCTTTCGATAATGCCCGTGTTGCAGATATAATCCCAACACCTACCAGGCTTTATATGTACATCGAACGTTACATACGATGCACCCCGTATTCCCGGACTTGTACATTTTTCGGGTTCCACCTCCCGACAATGTATCTCTACTGTGCATTACGTACCTGATAACGCACGGCACCCATTGGGTGACTCCACTTAACCATCTTTCGATAATGCC